>NC_088251.1:2195000-2325000 GCF_036013445.1 Caloenas nicobarica
AGAATTCGGTTATTTTCCCGATTCCTGACAGTTTTATACCAGTTTATGCCCTGAAAACTGAGCACTTTGCATTGTTGTTTCCTGTCACTACAAATATTGTTGTTATGCCAGTGAATATCTAACTTGCTCCTTTCTTCTGGTAAGTTTTTGGACATTTTATAAACAAAATACATCAAGGTGGGAATTGCCTTGTTATCTTGAACCTCCTGGATTTTAAGTGGCTTTCTTCCCTCTACAATTACACACACTACAAGAAGCACTTGTAAGGAGCAAGTGACCCCTGATTTCACACCTATTTTAGGGGGGATCTCGCTCCCAGCCAGGCTGCATGGCCATGAGCTTGGCAGCTGCTCCTCCAGGGGATGCAAAACCTTGCTCCAAGTCATATTATAATTTTGACTTAAACCACACCTGTGGCAATCATGAAGGTAAGAAATTCATAGAAAGTGATGGCTGGTGGAATGGGTGAAATTAGAACCTTGCAGACTCCCTTCTTCTAAGCCATGTCTTTCTATTGGGAAAACATTTGGTTTAGACATTTTTTTTAAGCTACCTCTTTTGTTGGCTCTTTGCTCAAAACATGGTGGGTTCAGACACTTTTCTGACAGAGGAAATGCACAGGACCTCTGAGACCTGGAAAGTCCAGGAGGGATGATTTTTCAAATCCAGCTTTGGATTTGAACACAGACAGTAGAAACTTTTCTGTGAATAAATGATATTGTATTTATCTTAGCCCCAAGCCATTTAGAACTTGTTAATTGCTTATAAAAAACCTAAACACCTTTATTCCAAGATTTGCTGTGTAAATGACACAAATAGTGTGATGCCGGGAGCAGAAGGAGGATTGGAGAGCACCCCAAATTTGGTGTGTAGGCAATATGTATTTAAATGCCATGATATACTTTTAAATATCTAATGGTCATTCCATTAGCTGTATCACATGTCCATAAAGGATTTTAGCACCTCGTCTAACAATGTAATGACAGAACTGATTTTCTACCAACTGCTCTTATTTAGGTGACTAGGGAGCAGGTGAGCAAAAACAGCATCTTGGTTGAAATTGTCTTGTCTCTTCCCAGACTCACTCAAGAAATCTGAATCAGCATAAACCAGGATGTATTGAACCATGCCTATTATCCCCTCTAGATAAGAAAGGCCACAAAGGATTGAATTTCATCTGGCTCTCAGTTAATTTGGGAAACAGATGGAGTGCTACATCTTTCTCAAAGACTCGGGTCTAATGTAGCCCTATGGCGTTATCTATCTGACTAGAGTGAGGCTCTGTATTTTGAAGACTGTTCCCAGGTCAAACTGTACCATAATGCAGAGATATGTCCTTGAAAAAGCACTTACTAGGGGTTTATACAGATTTCAGTCGACTTTGCATTTGGGTCCTGTCACTTCATTTTGCTGGTTTTGAAACACAAGGCAAAATGCAAATTTCCAGAGATTAAACATAATCAGAATATTCTGAAATTGTTCTCAACTTTTAAATTTTGGAACATTCTTATTATCGATAAGTATATATTTACACCCATCTTTAATTTTTACATGCCTTCTAATATTTACCTGACCTTATTTTTTTCCATTTTAATCCCTTTTTATGTAACCTTCATGGAAAAACACACAAGCCAACAATGTCTAATTCAAAAAACCTACAGCAGAATGCCATAAAACCTCGGAAAACACTGTGAGATTTTTTTTTCCCCTCACTCATTTAAACTATTCCTTTGCTGAGAATGCCTCCAACCTGGAGTGAATTTTTATGGACAAGCTATATGAAAATAGGGGTTTTAAATAGTTACAACCCCCCTAACAATAACGACATGAACGCTGATGCTGCAATAAATCACAGAGGCACAACCACATTTGCTGTTGCTGGAGGTGTGGGAGACCCTCGGATTTAGTGGTGCTGCTTGTCCTCACTCAGCTCACTGGATCCAAATGGGGACAAAACAGAAGAAATGGGGAGGGGATGGAGAAGTGAGTGACTCTCAAGTGGGTGAGAGTGGAGAAGAGGACTAGAATTTGAGCTCTAAGCTAAAGTAGTAGACACGGTTATTGGGAAAGGTAGCTGACCCGGGGATTCCAGAAATCCATCCCTTTTGGCTGGGTTCCCAAATTGCCTTGTCTTTTTGCCCTCAACTGCTTGCTGAGGTTTGCAGGTCCCAGCTGTCATATTCACAAGAGTTTTACAGGCAGCTACTTTTGATACCTGCCTTCGTAGCCAAACGAGTTGTAACATCTTTGTAGGTGTGGATACCAAACCTTCAGCAAAGCATTATTGGGGTATCAGTGATCACTCCTGTCAAACAAAGGGAATTCTCAAAGGTGTGGGAAACATGCATAAGAGCAAACGTAAATTATCCCATCACTCATAATTAATAGGACAGGCAAAGGGCAGGGGAAATCTGTGGACTGGACAATGGAATAAAGGAGTCTTTTATTTCAGACTCCAAACTCAGTATTTCATAGCAAAATGGAAGACCTTGTCTTCTTCCACATTCAGCTCAGAAATCAAGTGATTCCCAGTATGGGTCTACTTTGCACAGTGCTTATCAGACAAGGAGGGTGTTGAGTTATTAGTCCAGATTTCTCCATTAATAATAAAAGGGTTCTAGAAATATTTTCTCCTGGTTACAACAAGCAAGAAAGAAACACGAGAATCGAGGGGTTCGCCTGCAAAGTGTTCAGCTTGGCAACGAGCAAGGTTTTGAAGAGGACCAACAAATATATTATCCTCTCTGTTGTCTTGTGTCCTGACAAAATTCAGAAAGCTACTTTCCCCCGGGACAGGGGATGAAGTGCTCTTCCTAAGCTCCTGATAAATCTGCTGCCTACCTGGAAACATGGGCAGGATGTTACCAGAAATGTCTTTATTATGTAAATGGGCAAAGCATTGAGACTAGTTGGCAAAACATTAATTATTCAGCTAGGTTGATTCTCTGCAAATCTGTTTCAATGTCAAGCCTGAGACACTGAGACGAGGGATAAGAAGCGCTGAAGAAGGTGCCTCTGCTTTTGTACTACAGATGGATACTGTCCTGAGGTCAACTGCTGCTAAAACACTGGGCTATGGAGGGAGCGAAAAGGCGCTTGTGTTTTTTGAGACATCTCCAAAAGGTTTACTCATCCTACAGAAAATCTGCAACTGTGGGAAGAAGCCCCAGCAATTTGATATCTTCTGTGAAATCTGGTTGAAATCGTATGACAGGTTAAAAAGGTTCCTGGGAGCACTGACAGACCAACAGATGCTCCTACAGAGCTTGCAATTGTTTAAGCCTCATTTCACTTGGAAGCCAGGTTAAAGACAAGCAAACGATGAAGTGCGAGCAACAGGCACCAGAGCCCCACCTGAAGTGCAGAAATAATGCTGTGAAAAAAGCACACAATCCTGCGGCTGCAACATCTGATCTTCTTTCTCTTTTTATTTTTCCCATTACTGCTTGTTGGTCATGACAGGTAGGTCTTTTATGCATTTAAAGATGAAAACCTTCACTTCCGTATTTGTTTGTGAAGCACTCACTGCACAATACGTGCTAAACAAACAAAATATAAAACAACAGCCAAATGTACTCAGAGCTGGAGATACCCAGTTTGTTCTCAGCAATCTTGTCCTTGAAAAGAATCTTTTGCATGGGTGGAAAAATCCTCACACCCCATTTTTCAGGCCTATCAAGAACAAGACTCGCTCTGTCTAGCTCTGCCAGGAATCCCAATTTTCTCCTCGCCACCCATCCGAAGCCTGCACGAGGGGAGGAGATGCTGTGCCGGCTGATGCTGGAGGGGCGCGGAGCGCGGGTGGTACCCGCTCCAGGTGAGCATCCCCTCCTGCCCCAGCCCTTGCAGGTGGACAGGATGCACACCAAAAGATTCTATATTGTTAGTGCTCAGCAAGGCACATCCCCGTGTTGCGAGAGGCAAGCTGTTGCTGGCCAAAGGGTACCCAGGCTCCACAGGACTTTTTAAAGTTGGTACATTTTTAAATGCACAGGGGGAAGAACAGATTCCAGTTGCGGGTTATCTGACTTCTTCTCCTTGCACGATCTAATAGCACAAGAATTGATGAAATTAGATTTCCATGGGCATTTTGGAAGCTTTATTTGGAACCCACTAGTGACACAAGCGAGACAAGTTCTCTCCAAGCTGGAAGAGCTCTTGTTTTTCTCTCCAGATGATCCAAACTTCAAGTGTAGTATTAACCAGACCAAGGCTTTCACTTTATCTTCTAAATTTGTACGTAACAGGGGCGAGGGTACATGGGGACTGTTGGAACTGTGTAGAGAAACTGCATTCAGCTCACAAATATCTGTCTTTCCTATGTCAGCCTAAAAGGCTGATCTTCACCTTCACTAATGAATGCTGATCAAATTTCACAGTGCAGTCCTGTAAGATTTCACAAGTGCTTTAAATTCCTAAGCTCCAAGGTGTATTTGTAGAATCAAAGAAAAATCAATCAACTGTAATAACAAATGAGTTATTTTAAAGAATTAACATGCATGTGATTCACCAAGCATTTAGAAATTCTGTATTCTCTACAACACTGAAATCAAACAATTATACTCTTTTGGAAGGTCACAATACAGATTTAAAAAAAAAAAATGAAAACACATAAATTTGAGTTCAACAGTTGTGGCTCATTTCTAATCTCCAATCCGTGGGTTTGCATCTCTGCATGTCTTGGAAAATATACTCCTGGGCATGCACGTGCAAGTACAATCATGGATTTTTTGAGATACCTGGTGATATGCATTTGAGTATTTGAGATTAGGCTTGAGCCTTTAGTCTCTTTCAAGTGCTTAAATAACTGCCTCTTCAGGCTCAAGTCAAACCAGTCTCAAGAAGTAGCTGGAGGAGCATTTAAAAATGAATCTGCTAAATTCTGCTTCTGGATTGGCAAGTGTTTGGCAGTTGCCTTTTGTTCAGCTGGAGGAGAACATCCTCCTTCCTTTAACGTCAGAACCTGTCTCTGAGTCACACCGTGCTATTTTTGAGGTGGTCCTTGCCTGACATCTCTTGTCTAGAGAAAGGCACTGAAAATTATCAGAATAGAGGGATGAAAACATTTGAAACAATTTGGGACTAAATACGTATATATCACCCCAACAAAGAAATGCAAACAGTCGAATTACTTTTGATACTCTTCCAAGAACGCTTTGTTATTTAGCCTTTAACTTCAGTCTTTGTCACCACAGCTGGCTTAGACTTTTGATGAACCATTACTGTTAGATTTCACTTTAAATTCTGTGCCTGTTTAGTGTTCAGTCCCAAGAGTTACAGGCATCTGCCCAGCCTGTGATGCTCTCAGCTGCACCGTGAATCAGAAAATGCAAAATTTTGCCCTGATTTCTATTTTGAGGGGAGAAAAAAAAAAAACCAACCAACATTCCCCTGAAATTTAAGAACAAGAGAAATTTGATGAGGTCACTCTATTGCTTGCTATCAACTTCGATGAACGTGACTGGAAAAAGTTTTCATATTTTTGCTGTACCTTTGTCTCTGGACCATGAAGTGCCCATCGGAGACGATGCTGCCAAGCCCGCTAGGAACAGTGCTCTCCGGGCAGTTAATTCAGACGTTTATCCCTTCGCTCCCAAACTCCTACATTTCAATCTGTTTAATTCTCACAGGAAGTCAGAACTAAAGTCAGGGAAGAGCCATATTGTCACACAACTGCAACGCTCTCAAAGGAAGGGTTTATCTCCCAGCCTCTTCTCTGGGTGCTGCGCTACAGAAAAGTTTGGAAATGATAGAAACACCCAGATGAAAAGTCTTCACAGAATAATACAAAGATGGGTATTTTTTTTTTTCCTTGTGAAGAGCTTTTTTAGGGAAGATTAGGTTTACAGTTATTTTATGTGTCTACTTGATTTCCAAAGTCCAGGGTTTTGTTATCAAAAAATAAAGTTGTGGGTGGGTGGTGTTTGGTTGGTTGGTTTGGTTTTGGTTTTTTTGTTTTGTTTTGTTTTTGAAACAGAATTTTTTCCTGGGATTTGTGCTTTTTGGAGAGATGGTTTATGTGCCCTGGAGCTGCAGGTGCTCATGGTTCTCTGCATACTGCACTCGGTGTCCTCCAGCTGTCACATATGGGTGAACCCCCGACACACCACGTACATCCCACACACCACGTACATGTGCCGGCAGGACAGGAGGCAGCCTGCATTTCTGGGCATGGATTCTGCAAGGAAATTAGGGCATCTAGATCTAATTTCCAAGAGACCTCTAGTATAATGTCAGCATCCTGTTACACTTTGGACTTGCTTGTTTTGCACACGCAGGAACCCGGTTAGAGCTGTCCAAAAAAAGTCTCAAAAAAATATGAACTTAAGAAGTTTTGATTCTTCCTGAAAAAAAAGACATTTTCCGCTCAAGATTTTAAAATACTCAGTCACAGCTGGCACGCCTAAGCTTTGAACAGAGCTCTCCCAGTTTCTCAAATACCGACGCAAAAGCTATTGCTTAATCTTTTTTCTTCTGAAGTCTAATCAGGACAGGGTACATTTTGGATAGGAATAATTCCAAACCCCATTTTTCTTCTGAAAAGTCCAAATGATTAACTTTCCTCCCCACGCTGCTGGTGCACGAGCGCTGCGTTTCCTCATTTTTGACACAAGTGGGATTAGCGGAGGTTTGTAACAAAGGCTTTTCTGACAGTCCGCATAGCCACGGCCAAACCCAGGAATACTGGGAATCCTGACGAGAAAGCCTGCTCGTTTCTAGCCCGATGAGGTTTGGAAAAGTATTTAAACTTTTGGAGCTTAACTAAACCTTCAAACCTTTGGGTATTGTCACACTGGGAACTGTGATAACTGCAGGTTTTATTATGTGTCTTTCTCCTGCTATTTAATGTCCAATTAATTTCATGATAGGGCATATTAAAAAGATGCTTCGTGTATGGAGGAGGATTGCATTGTGCTCTGACCATTTATTGTAAAGCTACAGATGATACTTTAAAATAAGTAAATATTAGTTTGTCCTAATTTTTACTTAAGAGAAGAACTAAACTGGTTCTTGGTTTAAATCCAATGTGTTAAAAAAATATTGAGCATTACTCTTTTTTTAGAAAAATCAAGCATTACTCTGGGGAATAAATATCCCTCTGACCCCTATAAAAATCAAGACACAAAGCCAGCATATGGAAATTATTTTCCTCCTGACCGCGACTTGCAAAAGATGCCTGGAAATATCGTGCTGGTTGTTGGTAGCAGTCTTGTTAAACTACTCCCCCTCCAAATACCATAAAATGGCAGCACTTAAAAGCCCCAACACCAGCCATTATAAATGCTCACCTCTGTCTGTATGCCACTGCAGAAGCCAAAATTAATCTCAACAGTAAGAATAAGGGCTGGGGGAGCTCCCCTGACTCAGGTCAGGTTTTGGACACTGTTAAATATGCAATTGTTAATTGGCTCCTCATGCCACAAGAAGCTGCCCCTAAGGACAGATCCCTCCTAGTGCTCACACATGGCTCAGAGTTTTAAAAATGTGCCTGGGCTATTCAGGTGCTCAAAATTAAGTGGCAATCCCAGGAATTTGGGTATGTAACACCTTGCAGGTGTTGGGAGGCAGCAATGACATGTCTGCAGGGTTCTGCTGTGCCCCACTGTTCACAACCAAACCAATCCATTTCCTTGTCAAGATGATGCTGAAACATAGGCTGAGGCAAACATATAGATAGGCTGAAGGTTTTTTTTTTTTTAAGGACTCCAGGTACCCCGATTTCATTTAAATTCCCAGGTCTGGACAAGGCATTCTTTGGAAATAGGCACCTTTTGGTTTGCATCGACCTGGGACCTTGTGTGTCAAACAAGGGTGGACAACAATATCCCATGTAGGAGCTTCCCATATTAAGGGCACTGCAGATTCCTTCCTCTTAAATTTCATGGCGTTGAGCTAGGATGAGCTCAATGGCACAAGGGATGTTATCAGCTAACAAGTTAAGCAAAATATAACGGGACATTTGCATTTTCATTCCCTTCTTTCCTAAGCCACTCCTCACAGCTTAGTTTCCACACCTAAATATGAAAGGGTGGTATTTGCAGAGTCTTTTGTTCTAAAATTCAATTAATTTTTTATTAGAAGAATTAAATAATTAATAATTTTACTTTAACTTGCCGAAAACACTCCACTGCTGGAAGGACCTCATGGTGCCTACACCATGCAGATCTGCTCCCTGCAAAACTTTTAGAACAATTCCAGCCTCTAGCGTAAGCAGCAAGATTCAATTTTTGTGGCTGTCAGATGGAAAAGGACCCTGCTCTGCTCAGAAACTTGCAAAGTGTTTCATCTAAAGTGATATTTGCCTAAAAGATTTTCCTCTCCAGCTTTCACTTGTAAACCTTCTGCCAGACGTTTCCCAAGGACCAGATGCTGGGAAATTTAGTAGAAATGTGTATATAGAGAGAAGAGTGAAAATTGTTTTGCAATTTCTTCCAAACCAATTCTGACATGAGATGAACGTACATGGTAAGTCATATTTATAAAGGGCACTCTGTGTGCAGTGCTGCATGTATGTCCCTCTAACAGCAGGAGCCATAATTCTAAAGAACAGATTATAACTATGGAAGATCCAACATTTCTCGTAAGTGTCTGTAGTGGTTATTTTCCCCGTCCTTTGCGTACTGCATAGCATTGGATATAAAACTGAGAGGGACCTATAGGATGACTGAGGCCAGGTCTCTCCTTCATTTCCCTCACTACCAGCAGCATCACCATAAAGTCCTGTTCATAAATACAGAGTGTAAATTGAATACTTAGTCCAGTCCTCTCTCTGCTGGTTCTACCTTCTTTGAAGTTGAACAAATGAAGGGTTACTTATCAGGCACAAGAAAAAAAAAAAAAACAACTGAGGTTGATTAACCATGGGCATGCATAATTCATACATAGTTTGAACATCTGTGTAAATGGGCCAAAGATGTTTTTTTAGAAATTGGGCTGTGTGAATTCGAGATGATCTTTAGCATTTATTATTGCTCAAGGAGGTCGGGCAGTATCACAGGCATGCAGCCACGTATATTTTCTGACTCAATTTCCTTTCAGCCAGCCAATTTAAATGCTCAAGGCTTTTCTGTCCTGGCATCACCAGAATCAGTCTTTGCATTTCTCTACAGCACTCGCTGTCAGACGACGAAGGGAGCACTCTCTGGGAGCCATAGGATTCCCATTTGAAAAGGTGTCTCCTGGAAGGGGACCAGGAAAAACATCTTGAAATTCTAACCTCAGTCCAGGTAGCGTGTTGCCTGTTCTGTGACAAAGCTTGCATGTGCCTTTAAGAAACAAAAATTAATGCAAAGCTTATTACAATCCTGGTGGTTGCTAACGCTTTCTCTCTTCCACTGTCCAAGTGTCTGAATTTCAGCTTCAGATGAGTGTGGCCTGCTGGGATTTGAGCTGCCAGTTTAATTAGTGTTCAGTAATTTCAATAATGAGTGACAATTCATTGGGGCTTTTAGGTTGGTCTTCTGTTCAGAAGCAAATCAATAATCCACAGTTTTTCCCCTTCTTTAAAGACAAGAAAGTGGCATGTGAGTTACATCAGATGAGAGAAAATAAATGAGGAAAAGCACAACTCCCTCAGTAACTTGAGAGGCAATTGGCTTTAATGGTGTGGGCAGCCTCCCTGGTTTGTTGATGTTATTGGATGAACAGAAAGGTCATTAGTAGCTGGAAAGGGGCTCCAAAGATTCTCACAGTAAACAATTTGCCCTGGCTGTAACCATAGTGATTTGGGTAAATGAACACAGGTATACGGATTACTACTGTATTCCCCAGGCTGCCTATATTATTGCCTCAGAAGATATAAAAACAATTGAGGCTAATTGTATGAGAGTGAGTTTATTACAAACATAAATGGAAGGGGAAAAGAAACCAGATATATTGTTCAGAAGCTTTTTTAATCTCTTAATTTTATATGTACATGTGCACATGTATATGGCGCATGAAACGGATCTGTGAGAATGCTGTATCCCCATATATATTTACACACGGAAACACGCTCACAATCTCAATTGCAGGTAAAATCTCTCTGGAGTTGGCCTGCAGTTTGGTCCGTGGAGGTGCGGGTTCCTCCCTCCTGCCTGGGACCTGGGTGCTCTCTGCTGTGATGCCGTTCTGCATCTTGGACACCTCCGTGCTGGTTGACACCAGACTTTGGGACGAGCATCACTGCAAGAAGAACTGCACAAACATTACTTTGTTTTTTTTTTTTTTAAACACTTGGAGACCGAGCAGAACAGAACTGCCTGAAAGCTAAGAAAAATGCATTTACCCCAAGCAAGACAATGCGCTCTGCATTACCAGTCCCTTACTGAGGAGTCACCTACTCCACCAGCAGCATTGGGCCAACATACAGTAGCAGCATTTTTTTTAAAGTTGCGTTGCTGCCTTTTGTTAACAGCAACAAAGAGTCAGCCTAGGCGAGGGGCTGCGATTTGCAGTATACAAACCCATTAAAAAAACACAAATGAAATACCCAGCTGGGAAGGTCAAGTCTAATGAGGTGGTCTGTTGAGAGAAGTGGTAGCTCACAGCATCCCCCATGTAGGCCAGAGGTGATTCCAAGTGAACAGCTGCTTATAATTATTATAATCTGACACTTTTCCTCCACCTCAGGTGCTATTTTTTTCTCACAAGAGAGCAGATTAATTGTATATCAACTGATATACATAAAAAAGGGTTTGATAGAAGGCTTAATAAAGTAACATTAAATAGACGCTCCCACTGAAATTCTAATGTGTATATTCTTAATTAAATTCCCTCATACAGTACAGTAATTCAGGTGCATTTGGATTCCTTTTTCCTCTGCTGAATATAAAGTTTAAAATTATTGTTGCTATGAAACTGGAGGCAAATAGGAAAGGAAAAACCCTGCAAGCCTGACCCACATAGGCCCCTCTTCTGGAGGGAGAAAAATCAGTTAATGTTCCATCTCTCATTCTGCTCCGCGTCTACACCGGCCCTCGGTATTCTCATGTTAAAGAATACACTCTCCCATTAGAATTTCAATAGAGCCCTGCTCCCAGGTGAAAAGGCAATATCCACATTAAAATGAAGATATTATTAAAAAAAAAGAAAGTACCATGTGCAGCAGTCTATTGACATCACTCTGGAGGGAAACTGTTGATTTAGAGGAGGAGAGGTATCTGGGTATGTGTTTAAATTGAACATTTAATAGTATCAGTTCAGCTGCTATTTACTGCTGTACAGGAACTAAACACACAACGTTTACATGACTTTACAACATGTCCTTTTTCGTAAGTCATAAAATATAACCCAATATTACCCATGATAAGGAATATCCCAATTAAGCCTCTTCTCTAAATGCTGCCTGTTATTAAATTGCGCGGTTCAATGTGAAGAGGAAACTTTCTTTCCAGAGCACGCATCGTGCTGCATGCGGTGTTTAATCAGACACGTTTAGTACAACTGCTTGAAAAATAAAATGAATGGAATCTCACGAGTCCCACGATGTTTCCTGTTGAAATGAATGAAAGACACATGGGGTTTGCTAAAGATTTCAGGCTGGGCCTTCAGAGACCCTGCCGTGTTCCAGCGCTGGCACTGTGTGCTCGGGGTGTGTGCATTAGCAATGGTGAAACTGGGAAAAATGGACATTTCTGCAGCTGCTGGCATTCTCCAGGGTCTTCATATGGGCCATCAGGACTCCAGCCTTCAACAACATGCACTGCTTTACATTGGATCTGCTTGAGAATAATTTGGCTTTCTTTGGCTTGGATCTCTTAGACGATCAGATTTTTCTCCATCTGATTTGGTACAGACTGAAAATGATAACGTATTTCATTAAAACGAATCGTTTTGATTCTTCCACTCCTGTTTCTCGCACACGAGATCTTTGAAGAAGCCTTTTCTCAGTAGCTTCCCCAAGATACCGGAGACAATTTTGTGTCTGCTCCAGTCTGCTGGCCAACATACAGATCTCCTCACATCCATATAAACACAGACTAATTCATAGGAATCTATTGGGATCACCCCAGCTCACCACGGAGTCATCAGGTCAGTGTTGAGCCTTCAGTTGGTAAGGAGGAATTTGCTTATTTTTCTAAACTTCAGTTCAAAGCTTAGGACTGGAGAATGGTTTATGGTGTTAAACAGTACATTTCAGCCTAATCCCAAACTTCCATAGCACTTGGGGGAGATTGCCTTCTAATAATTATTATTATTTACTTCTAATTAAATCTTGAACTTGTTAAGCCATTTTCCAAAATAAAGAAAATACTTTCTTGTCCCTAAAATCTTCAGACTGGCGAGAAAGAGAAGTAACATTATTGAGGTAAAGTTACACCATATTTTGATAAGAGCGGTTTAATGAACCCCAAATATCCACAGCCTTGCCATCATCAGTCGAGCAGTTCACATTACACATCAAAGCAAAAGTGGGACTTGCAGGGAGATTTTAATATGTTTTTACAGTTTACCTCAAAATGTGTACTCAACCCAGGCAGGTAGTAGATTCTATAAAAGGGTGTTTCTTCTCTTTTTTGTATGACATGGCTCTTTAGAAAACATTACTTTCCTCTCCCATCTAAGACAGGAAAAGAAGAAAAAACATCAAAAAACAATTTACAATTCATTAAGCTACTGCAGGGGAAAAAAATTGTGGGTCTGTCCCTTACTTAATGTGAACAAAATGTTTATTGGAGAGGAAAAAGAAAGAAGAAAAATCCATCCAATATCCTTTGAGTCTTTTGCGTTTGCCCTGTACTTTCCAGTTTGCTGAGGTGTGTTCAGAGAGACCAGACTCTGCAAATCTCACCATGGCTGCAACTCACCTTGCAGCTCAAAAACCTTTGTATGTAGTTGTAGTTTGAAAGTAAAAGGTGATGTATATAAGCGGAATATTAAAAAAATATTCAAAATGAAGTGGTTGGCGTGATTGGTATGGGCTACAGCTGACTCCGGTTGCAATGAATAATTACAGTCATGTTTGCACCGGTCCATGATACCTTTTAAAATGAATTATAGACTCATCACCCTGCTGCCTCCTGGCAAAGGGTATTAAACATTTATGTATCAACGGTTTATTAAGGACAATAACCTCTTTTTAAAAAACAACTCTACTTAGCAACTATTAGGGAAAAAGCCCCATATATAGCTGCATAGCAATCTCTCAGCCATTTGGACTAACTTTGTAAAAATCAAGTGGTTGAACATGGCTGGTATTCGGTTCAAAATTTCTTAGTGGAAACTGAGATGAAACATTACACATTTTTAAACGCCAGTTTAGCCTGGGAGGTTTGTCATCCTTACCGCTATAACTCATTGGTGGAACTGATCCGATAGTAGCGGCATTCAAAACTTTTTAACAGATAAAACCAGAGTATCGAGTCTGATGGGCATTGGATTACCAGCTGCACGCTGTTTGCCTCGCTCTTATGCTGAGTGCATCTAAATACTTCAGCTGGATGGGGCAAAAAAACCTGCTGACATCATCCATGAACTCCATGCTCAGATTTTCCTGTAAGCAAATACCAAAATAACCATGGGAGAACAGCAGTGAGACGGGGAGAAACCCTAAGATCCTGATTCAGCAAAAGCTTTTACAAAGGTATTTAAAGTTAAGCACATGCTTAAGTGCTCTGCTGAATCAGGGCCTGGGGGAGGTCTTGTTATCTATGAAAGATTTCTAAGAGGGAAAGTGGAGAAGGAAAGCAAGGTGTACAATTACAGCAGGAGTGTAAAGAGAAAAGGAGATGTGGGAAAAGTTTTGGGGCTGAGGTTAGTATTCTAACTCGCACAAGAAACTCAACAAAGAGGTATCAAAACTAAGGACAAGTATCTGGTAAAATTGAAGCAGAGATAAAACAAAGGGAATGGGACAAGGAGCTGCAGCTGGAAGCACCTGAACAGATGATCAGGCAAGTGAAAAGCAGAGGAAAGCTTCACTACTGTGCATGGAAGGACAAAATACTCCAGAAAAAAAAAAAAAAAAAAAAAAGGAGATCTGAAATTTTAAAACTGTATCCCCAAGGTCTTGTCGGCATCAACTTTAAAAGAGATGGAGAGATTTTCAGAGTCTGAATTCCGTTTGCTGACTTTGGTGTTTCGACTGGGAGCAGAGGCAAGTTGGAGGCTGAGCTGCTCTGCAGTGCAGAGCCGTGGGGCAGCAGGCAGGGTGGCAGGAGGGGCACAACACCCGTTTTGGGGCTGCACTGCCCCACGGGTGGGGACAGCCCATAGAACTGGTGCTACAACCCCACACTTGGTCCTGGCCAGGAGGCAGAGCACCACCACCAACCATGGTGCCCAGCTCCATCATCCACGTGTTTCTTTACCCGTTTGATTGTCCTCTCAAACAGATGGTGATGTCCTGTGTTGGGTGCCACCCTGGTCCCATCAACCTTTTCAGGAGGGTACAGCTATAGGACCAGGTAGCTGGTCGGGTCCCAGGGGCTCACGCAGGTTGAGTTGTCTCATGCTCACACTCTCCAGGACCTCTCTGCAATGTGAAACACCATGCAGTAGGTGGGAACGACTACGTGATTTCCTTCAAATGTGCTCTCCTGATCCCAGCTCCTTCCATTAACGGCCCTTCCAGTTCGGCAGTCCTCTTGTCTCCCTTGACTATGCAGGGGGCCTGAAGTCAGGATGGAAACTCAGGTGGCACAAACAGACCCAAGTTTCTTAAACACTTCAAAAAGAAATGATGTCAAGTGACTGGTCTCTTTGAAGCCGGATGAGTCCTTGTTCTTGAACTGGCAAGGAAGAGGAAGATTACTTGCCAAAAATGTTTACCCTATGTTGATATTGCAGTGAAGTATTTGTGGGTTGTGCTTGTTCTTGGAAGCAGACTTCCTTCGTGCATTTCTTCGATTGTGCCCATGTAATATGACGATTATCAGATTTCAGTAACTTTTGCTGTTCTCCAGCTTGGCCTGTTGCAAGAAATTAAAACAGGCATTATGCTTAGTCCTGTATCAGGATAGGTTAGTCACATAACGTGACCGGTAGATTCTCTGTCCACAAATTGGCCATAAGTTTGGTCAAATTATCAAATTACATTACTGGAGTAATATTAAAATCATGTGAGTGGGTTTTAAATCCCAGTAGTTCATGAACTTTTTTTAATTTCTGCCAAGCTGAACAATGGGACCCTTCGCAATTCCCCAGTGAGCACCTATTAAAACCACAATTTACAACTATACATATCATCTAACGTGTTAACCAGGTGTTCCAGTGTTATTGTTTGAAATTCTACCTAGGTTTAAATCAAATGAAGAAAAGCCAAAAGTCCAATTAAAATCCCACATTGCCTCTTTATCGTGTGTAGGTGAAAGACATTTGTTATAGATTTAATGGCAGAAATCTCATAAAATTTTAGACCATCCTCTTTTCTTCCCAGTTTCTTGTTTCTTGCTCAGATTCTCACAGCTTACTGGCATTTCCTGTTCTTAGCTGTAAAAAAAATAGAATAAATCTAGGAATTTCTGGCTTAATTTTAGTAGCATCCTGGACACTCCAGCAGAATTTGACAATTGAGTGTTGTCATGGGATATTAAAATCCTGCAGTGGGCCCATTTAAGCTATTATTTCATAGGCTGTCCCTTAATCATTTCCATCCCTCGGCTGTGCACTCTTTGCCAACATGTGTCTATTTTATTTAATAGTTCAGTGACAACAAATTTATGTTGCTAAGCTCCAAAAAGTAAACCTTACCAAAATACCTCCCCAAACTGCCTTTACAGACATCCACCAAAGTAATATGGAATTCAGTTGTCTTCACTTGGCCGTAATTACTTCCAGACCCAGGCTGCCTATCTTTGTCTTTGGCCATTTTTCTCATTCCACCCCAGCCAAGAAATAGTGGTGTTTCTTTACATTTATGGTTTTCTACTTAGATTTCATTGTCACCCACCCCTCCTACCTTTTGATTTTAGCAGACCTTGACATTTAACTAGTGACCTAGCTCTACCTCCAAATATATGTTTTCTTCTCTGTTTGACAAAAGACTTGGCTTTTCAGTGCCCAATAAAACAAATTAATTTTCTTTCTGTGAGACAACCTTCCCTTCCCCCTTCTTTTCTCAGGCATTAAAATCGGGACAATGAAAAAAGTCACCATTGACTCGCTAATTTGAAATCCATTGAATAATATGATAAATGAGATCAACTTTTTGCACAGAATTAGTGAAACTGGCAAAAAATAAATGTGTCAGTTACAGCACATCTGTTCTCTTTTACGCTTTACTTAAGAAAATAATTCTTGCCAGATTTTACCCACCCATAATAATTACACAGTTTTTACAGATGTAGTTCGTAACAGCTTCACTTTGGTCCAAAACCTTTAATATGACTTGCAATGAATATACTTCTTGGCTTGCACTTTATTATGTTTTTGCAATAAAGGGCCTGAGGTAAAGTTATTTGTTTCCAGCTCTGCACCTTTTACTAACATTTTTATAAACAAAACTGCTAGGCTAGAAATGATTGTTGCTATCATCACCACAGTTACTATTGCAATTACTACACATTTTGCATTTGGACATTTAATTTGGCATTTGCTTGGAGTCTGTTTTCCTTGTTCTTAATTATCTGTTCTTTGGGAGCACCAGACCAGCGAGAAGGGTACTCATGCGTGTCCAGCTGCAAATGATAAAACATCATGACTTCCATTGATATTTAAAGACAACAGTACTAATTATTGGAAATGGATCCCGGTTATAAAACTTGGAGCCAGCTCCAGAAATCTCTGCATTTCAGGAGTGTTAGAGCCCAGAGCTTTGATTTGGCCCCTGCAAATACAACCCGAGATCCAAAGTTCAAGCCACTTCCATGCCAAGGACCCGGTGTGGGCCAAGCTCTAATTGTAACAGCATGGCAGGCAGTGCCACCGTCGTTAGGCCCTGTCTCACATTTACATCGATTTGCAAAACTTTATAAATCAGATGCAAATATTTTCAGCTGCTGAAACTTGCCATAAAATACCCTGGCCTTAGTCCAAATGAGTTCTGACATCTAATTTTTTAAAAGAAAAAAAAAAAAGAATAAGGAAGACAAGTCGCAGTTTCCTACCAAAAGCAGATAGGATGTATCGAGTTTCTTTTTCAGGGCCAGATACTTAAAAAATTTGATTCAGAGGGAGCAGCACATTATTTCATGAGCAGAACCAGCCCAGCAACACTGCTTTGGAAGAAGACGCCCCGATTAATTAAGAGGTACAGGCAGAGTAGTGACCACAAGCTGATTTTGATCTTGTAAATTAAACCTCTATTACTTTTAGAGAGGAGGGGTGACAAGTTGAATAGACATGATACTCCCAGCGATCACCGAGTATGTGCATTTCGTACCCATACATATCTCTGTCACACCAACGGATATTATTGTTATTATAATTCATGGCATAAACTGTAACCACTTGCAACCGCTACACACTGCACAACCCAATTAAGAGCAACAGAAATGGCTACATTTAATGGGTCCAATGACATGATAATGCATTCAAAGGGTCAGTGCCCTACATTGCACATCAATGGCAGTTGACACACTGTTTTTTAATACTACCACTTAAATATGCATTAGAGGTTTAAAAGCAGCATTGAAGTAATGAGAAGGGTTAGACTTAAACTTATAAGTGCAAGTAAAGTGTGACCTGCAAATATAAGTGTTGATAAATTCAGAGTAGGAGTTTTTTTAAGCGTAAATGCACTTTTAAGATTTAAATATTTTTAACTTACTGCTCCTGCAAAACCCAAAGCATTTACTAAGTTCACTCAAAGCAGTGAAGCCTGAACCAGATGAGGCCTGTAAATGGGACAGGGCTTTTTCACTCACAATATGATGGCACTCTGCCCACAAACACGTGATTTTTGAAACAGAGTTTAGGAAACCGTTCAATGTGCAATCACAACATGAAATAACATCTTGTCGCAGCGTGCCAGACAGCTGGGCACGATTCCCTTCTACCCAGAACCTGAACCCTGTCCTCACGCAATCATTTTCAGTCCCTTTTGCAGCACCTGCAGGAGAAGCAAGCCCTGGAGAGACCCGGGGCGCCTTCCCGAGGCTGTCCCCAATTCCAGGAGGGTTCCCACTAGTGGCTTCATAGCTCACCAAAGTCTTCTTCTGATGGCACTGGGGTCTTAGATCTTTTGGGATTACTCATTCAGCTGCTCCCAATGGCTTTTCACTTCAATCTGTTTTTTTTTTTTCTTGTTCTTGTAGATAGCTCAGAGACGCCTAATCAGAACAAAACAAAACAAAACAAAAGGTAGAAGAACAGGATGAGTTATCAGGGGCTAAGAGGCTTGTGATATCACCGTCAGTTCCAGTGTGGACTCGTTAGAAGTGGGACACTAAGGCCACGGGAGTCAGGTGGCATCAAGTGTGTTCTGCACACAGAGATCCGTCCTCCAGCCCCATCCTGTGCTCAGCTGTCCCATGGAAACTGGGCAAATTCACTGTGAGCCCTGCAACCTTTGTGGGGTTTTCTGTGATGAGGTAAATCCAGCTCTGAAGTCCAAATTGTGTCATCCCAGCCTCGGCCAGGCTGCTGTGCCCGCAGGCGCTGCAGGGCACGGTCGATGTGCACCAACCCTAGGATTCACTTTTAATCAAAACAAGAAAGAAAACAAAAAATATCTAATGTTTTGGCTGTTGAATCGTTTTTTAAAAAGCTGACATCGTCCCTATAATCCCATCTGAACATTGTGTGCATGCAATTTAAATATGTTAATAATCACTCCCTGCTCCTGTCATTTAATCTTTTTTTTTTTTTTTAAGTTGTTTAGCCAGATACTGGAGCCGGTCCAGTTCCCTTTCCAGCTGAGCCCTTTCTCTCGCACCACACGAGCACATTGTAGGGATCATTTTTCAGAGATAACAGAACATATTAGCTCTGCGAATACTTACAGTTCTCGTTACACAAGCCCCCTTTATCCAGCTAACTCTCTACCCAACCCTGAGCTTGTGCAGCACAAAGAAAGACTTTGGTGATGTGGCGGCAGCACATTTCCAGAGCAACGCGCGTAGCTTCCTCCCCCATTTACAGGAGGAACCGGCTGTAATGAATTTAGATGATATTCAGCTCTACTACACTGCTTAATTCACTCGGTGGCCTTGATGTTATAGGAGATGAGCAAAGGGACCGGGGGTAAATCCAGTTGACTTGGTGTTAAAGTTAACATTAACAACAGTAACAGCAAGCTCCCGGTGTTCGACTGTCACTGACCCTTCAACACGACTCAAAAGCGCTGTGATTCCCATATTTCCCCTGCTAAAGCAAATACAAGCCCGAGCGGTAGCGCGCGGTTGGTTTTGAGCGTGCCCTGCGCTGGGTGGTCTGGGGACTTATCCTACTTCCCATCTCATTTGCCTGCAAACGCCTTCACCTTGTCAGGGCCAATAATTATCCGGCCGGCGATGCTCAGAGCTGCCATTCCTTAAGATTGGATGAGATTGAAGAGGCTGAGGCTCGGCTCCTCTGTGCATTTTCTCCGTCAGTTAGTGTATACACTGGGGGCCCGGCGAGCCCTACAGCAGAGCTACACTAACTTTCTCTCCCCTTCCTTATTATGGAGCTTAATAACAGCAGGCAGTGTATTAATATGTAAGAGATCAAGAGATTATTGATTAGAATCACTTGGCTAATATCCCCTGTCTGTCATGTAGTTCAGCAGCCCTTTCATGATTTTTTGTGTCAGTCCATTTAAATATTCATGACAGAGTTGCTTTGTACCTCCACGGCTGAATTTCTAATTAATCTGTCAAAAGAAATACAATATGCCCCTAAGCCTTATTATTATAAGGGTCAGCTGAAACAGAGCTGGCCTGGCTAGGCCTAAGGGGTAATTAATTATAACAATGCGGTGTTTACCTTCGTCGGTACCTGCGGCCTAAATGAGTGCTAAATTAGACTCAAACCACTTCAGTCCGTGTTTGAAGCACCCCGATATGCCAGACTAAATCATAATGATGGGGAGGAGAGAGCGGAGAGCCGCTCCTGTGTAACAACATAATCAGCAATTATAGCTAGGAAATGGGGAGAAGGGGGAATTTTATCTCATTAGAAGAGCCCAAGCAGAAAGTTTTTTTTTCTGTCACCAGCTCTTTTCTTTCGAATTCAAATGATCCCACTCTAAAGGTGAGGGATCTCAAATTTAATTCCAGTGCAGAAAGCCGGCCTAATTAGTGGTATACTTTGGCTAAAATATGAATGACATTTGCTCCAGCTTGCAGCGGCCTATTAATAGAGGGTGTCAGAGTGAAACATTAAGTGTATCATTCTTCTGTCAATTTATTTCTGTCATTATTGTTTCTTTATTTCCTCTGCCACATTATGGTCACTAATTTCTTCTCACTTTTATGAGATTCTTAATGTGGGCCTTTAATGAACTCCAAAAACTCAACCACAACTCTGAAATTAAAATACTAGTCTCCTGTCAGTGTGACGCGACAGAGTAAAACTTGAATAGTATCATTCTTCTGTCAATTTATTTCTGTCATGATTTTTCTTTATACCCTGCCACATTATGCCCACTAGTTTAATTCCATTTTTATGTGACTTGTTAATGTGAATTTTAGGTGGCTTTTAATCACCTCCAAATTTGTAGAATATCACAATAAATCATAACTGTATCCCCTCTTATGACAATTTATTTCTGTCATTATTTTTTATTTCTCCTTCCTTATTACAACTTCTAGTTTCATCTCCTCCTCTGTGACCTTTACATAGTTGCATTTTGAAAAGGGAGCACGGCCAAAGTTTGCTTTTTTGCAGCATCATGGTGGTGGCCGCACGGTGATGCTCTGCCCGTCCCCATCGCGGTTCCGGCATCACCCACGGAGGCACATGGAGAATTCGGTGCCTCGACGTGCCCGAACAGCGAGATCCTGGCCCAGCGTCGCCAGCTTTGCTTAAGGGGTGGCTTTGGAGTAAATGGCATTTCATTAACGCTATTGATTGGGACCAGTCTAATTCATCTGTGTAATGAAAGGGTGTAATTAATTGGTGCTGGTGAATTCCGTTTCCAGCGATCGTTGGGGGACAATGCAAACCCGCCCGTGCTGCAGGACCAGGAGGTAAAGCAGGGTGATCAGCACACTTTGTACCTCCCTTTACAGTGATGTTTTAAGAACAAAACTGCTTCAACAAACACAGAAACTTACAGCAGTTCTTAGGTAGCCACTCACAAAAACCCCTTAGTTTTTTCTCCATTTTCTCCTCCCTCAAATAGCCGCACATCTAAACTTCAGCCTGGCTGAAGAGAAGATGGAGTAATCCCTAGCCGGTCTTTTGAAACTGTGCATAAAGCATCTGCAAATGATGAAAAAGGAGATGACCGGGACTTTTTTTCCCTGAGATGATTGCAAACACGATCATTCACAGACCTTTCTTTCTGCCCAGACCAGTATCATCTCTCCACGTCCCCAGTGGGTGATGTCAGGCAGTGGTTTCCCTTTACCCACACTCAAAATCAGAGTGAGAAGACCCCGAAAATGCCACTGCAACTGCAGATCTATCACTTGCAACACTGCAGCCTGAGAAATTGTCCTCTGGAATACTCCAAAAGCAGGTGGAAACCATCCTCCTGGAGCCCAGGCCATCACACGTCGCTGTCTTGACACTTTCTCAACCATTCCCTACTGCCTCCACACCTGGCACGTGGAAGAGATCTCCAGCACCTTGTGAAGTTAACCTCAAAGATTTCTGCTAGAGTAAGCAAATGGGCTTAAAGTCTTGCCCAAGGCAGTGGTGGCTGTGCCAGGAGGGAAACTCCTTCCTGAACACATGGGGTCACGTCAATGAAGGAGAATTGATAGGAAAATCAGGTGGGACTCTGTTAGGCTGGAATCACAAGCAAAAAGCAAGTAGGTGGCTAAAACATGAATATGCCAAGACAATATTGATTTGTACTGGATTTTCGATGTAAATGTACTGACTTTCTTGATCAACGGTCTGGAGAAAAGCACAGAAGCCGTGTTGGTGAAGCACAGCAGCTCTTGGCTGGTGCAGACCCAGGCCCACTTCATCCTGCTCTGGCAAGATTGCCAGCCAAGATCCAAGGTTCTGACGTTCCTGGGACCACGTGAGGTCCTGGGGACACCAGTGGGATGTTTTATTCCTATTTCAATGGAGCTCAGATGTCACCTGCCAAGATCCTGAAGGTTCCTGAAGCTGATGGTGACCGTGTGAGGTTAATGGTTGGACTGGATATCTTGAGGGTCTCTTCCAACCAAAATGATTCTATGAGTCTGTGATGTTCCTGATGGGGCAGCAGCATTGGGCAAGGTGGGCGCAGCCATGCTCCTAGCACGCAAAGCATGAGCGCTTCCCTAAGTCGAATATACTGCACTCCTTTTTGACCAGGATAAAGTGAACAAATTGCACAAAGGAGAATTCTTCTGAGAAGCGTGACACCGTATCTCCTGCACCTGTCTGCTCTTTCTAAACTGATAAGAAATACTACATCTTTAGGCTCTAGACTACCATTAATTAGGTGGCAGTGTGTGGCATGCATATGTAGGAGGCTCTCGAAAGAACCGCAGCAAGGACCAGTAGCAGGTATTGGCCTGCTAAAGGAAGTTAATGACTGTAGGATTTAACTCTAGTCATATTTACCTTTTTCCATAAGCTTAAACACTTTGCCTGAGAAATCTTTTCTCTGAAAATATGCAAATAGATGCCTCAGGAGCAAATGTCGTGAGTAGTTGGCATTAGTCTACTTGGACACCCAGTGAAGTCTGCAAGAGCTGGCTCGTTCAGAGCAGGGGTACCCTATGTTAGTTGCTTCAAAATCCAACTCCTTGGATAGATTTCATAAAGCAATATTTAAATTTTGTGCTAGAGGACACAAAAATGGAGAGGATCTCTATACTGCAATTTGGTTTTGAGATCCATTAAATCAGGCTAAGCAGAATCTGTATCTGTAATGTCACATTAACAAAGCTAACTATTGCTATTTTGCTAAGGCTGTCTATAGACTGTTAAAGCATGAAAGTCCTATAATTTCATAAAAATCCCAAGTATTCAAATTTCCATACAGTGGTGCTTTTGTATCTAATTTAAAATGAGTAACAAGCTTACTCTATACATACAACAGATCATTAACTTGATAAGATACTAGTAGCATATTAAGTGAATATTGTGTTGTGCTAGCAAAACAAATACAGAATAAAATTTGCTAATGCAAAAGATTTTTTATATCATTAGGAGTGGGTCATCTTTTGGTATTCAAATAAGTAAACTGAATTCCATCACTAAGCATTCCAGCTTTTTCCCCCCCTACTCTAATTGAAAGCAAAAACACAAGATGGAAAATGGTCCATACAAATGTGAAAGGCTTAGGTTAGATTATTTTAATCATTTTATTTTATTTTATTTTATTTTATTTTGAGGATACAATTATCTGAGACATTAGCTTTTATAGTTTTACTTCTCCTTTTGTATTTCCAGCCTTACCATTTCTTAATGCGAAGAACTGGTTTCATTTTCATCCAGGCTGCGTTTCACATCTGTTTGCAGCTGCCTCTCTTTCAATATTTGTCCAAATAAAAGCATATTTTAAACCTGTGTAGCCCGTATCAGTAGCATGCATATTAATTTTAATTACAAAAATGTCCAAACTTTCTGTCTAAGTTCATTTTAGCAGTCTTTAAAATTCTAGCACACTGGAGTGACAAAAATATTAACAAGAAATATTTACACATGGGGTGTTTCTTAAAGAAAGTATTATTATAATGTCAGAAAAAAAGGGCCTAAAGGGGCAAAGTACCAAGAGGACTGAGGCTGGTGGTAAGGGAAATATATATGTAGGCAAACGTACATGTCCCCGCATGCTGTTTACACGTAACAGTATTGGCAAAATTTGTAGACCTCCTCCACGCTATAATGACAGGGCCTCAGAATTAGTTCCTTTGTTTTTATTCGCAAATCTTTTGGGTTTTTTTTTGCAGGAAGATCGGTTGTCTGGGCGTTGGGAGGCGAGCGCTGCTGGGTTCCGCTGCAGGGCTGCAGGACCTGCTGTCCCTGGCTGCAGGACAGGACCCTCCGGACATAAACTGCAGTTCAGAATTACCCTGAAAGGTGCACAAAGTGCCCTGGAAAGCACCTCTGCCAGCTCAGTTTAGGGGGTTCCTTTCCAGCATGACAAAATTCCCAATTTATTTCCTTTGATATCTGTATTTAACAGGCTAATTTCTGTTAGGCATCAGAAAATTCCTCAAAAAGATGACAGGGGAGACGGTGGACAGAGCTATGGAGCTTGCAGACTTCTGTGGGTTTTTTTAAATTCTGTCAGCTGGATATTGACTGACTTTCCAATGCACACTCCTCTAATTCTTAATTAGAATGACATAGCTAATTAATAAGTTTTTTCCAATTATAAATTAACTTAGGATCAGAACTCTGGCTTTGCATGTAATTTCCTATAATCGCTAAAGCTACTGCAAAAACATGTCTCCTACCAACCGTAACTTTTTTATTTAACACAGACAGACAAGTTCTCACTGGGTTTAAATTTTACAGCAAATTATCTCTGTTGGGATTTATGAAGGGAAATTAAAAAAAATTCAGAAGAGTTTTCTCTTTTCTTTTTTTCTTTTCTTTTTTTTTTAACGCTTCTTTCTTTCTTAAACAAAATAGCATCTCTTAATGGACAATTTCTTTCTAAGATTTGAAAGGAATTCATCTTAATATTTTAATGTTATTACAGGAAAGGAAGAAAGAGAGCAGGTGATAATTCGTTTTTTCATAACTGTTACCACCTTTTCATGGTTTCTGGAAAAATGATTTGGGAGGATCCCGCATGCTGCTCATTTATAGAATCTTAACTGGAGAGACACTTATCTCTTTAGTAATGAACCAGTGTAATTAAAGGTGGGAATGTGGAAGAGTTCAGGCACTGGCAACATGTCACATAGTTGGCTGCTGCAATTCCTCAGTGGTTTATCAAAGACTACTCCTTTAATATGGAGATTACACTTATGTACTTGTCTGAACTTGAAAGGCATTTGCCTAATTTACTTATTAATGAGATGTAAATCTATTTGTACGGCACGTCACAAGTTTCCCGAAATCGCTGCTACTTAACCGGTGATAAACCCTATGATTTAAACGAAAAATAATACATTTAGCTTTCCACATTCATTCTGTTAAAAATTGATATAGTCTATGTTAAATTTATTAATATTGCTTGCTGTCATTCAGTTTGCAGCTCTTACTGAAATATGACTTGACAGCGGCCGCATTAAAGATGTATGCCATTGTATTCAACAAAGATTAATGAAGCCCGGTAAAAATAGCTGTAAAAGAGAAAGTGATCCGAATGTAAAATCAGTGAATTAAATGAGGCCTTGCATACCATTTGTTAATATGCATGAGGAGGGAGGCAGCGAATGAAAATGTCTCCCTGCAAAGTTCATTTGGGAATGTTTCAATATTGTCTGAATATCACCAAACTATTGAACGGCGGCTTAGTAGAGCCCTGTGTACCACCGAGGTCCGGGCGCGTGTGCCCCGAGAAAAGCTGGAGACAAAAAACTGATTCACTTGCAAACAGAAGGGAAGCCTGCAGTAGAAATAATAATAATCTGAGCCTAATAATATAAATACATACAGGATGGATGTCTGTTCTTCTCCTTCTTCCCCCCACTCCACCTTTCTCCGTCTGTCTACAGTGGAGGCTTTCAATATTAAAGCCACTTGTGATAGAGAGCTTTAATGCTATATGCCTCTTTTTATGGAAGAATTGCATGCGGCAACACTTAAAAGGCTTAGATTCTCCGGATTTCTAAGAGGTTAATGTGTCTGTCTCTCTGTGTGTCACAGCTATTCGTACGCTGGAATCCGTACGACCAAAGACTTTACTGACTTCTTTGAATATTATTTTCAGGGAGTGATTTATTTCAACAGCCCTCATTATAAAATGCTACTGAATTTATAACATACACGTTAAGACCTTCAGATAAATTAGCACTGACAGAAAATAGCACGCGGTAGTCACAGTGTAAACATACCGCATTTATCAATCAATGCACTAAGGTATTTTGATGGACTTGAGCTGTTGCTGATGGGCTTGTTTTCAGATTTGAACACTAAGTCAAAGATTTGCAGAAAAGACCATTCTGAAATATTTCGCTTCGGCAGTTTAAAAATATGTATTAGTCTGGCTGCCCCTTTGGTTGTAAAGTAGTTAATGCACCCGAAAGACTGTCAGCTTGGAGGCAATTTGGAGGTATAATGTGTACACGTGTGGTGTAAAAGCTTGCAGAAAAGCTCTGTCTAAAGCAGAAACTTTCCCAAAAGAATGAAGACCCGTGTTCAAACTGAGAGCAATTCAGAGGGATTTGTGTTACGTGGCTCAGCTCGTGTCACCTGATTTCGCAGTCTCAACAGGTAGCCCAGCGTGGGAAGCTGGGTCACCCTCGTATTCCATGTGCAGGGGGTTCTGCAACCCCTGGTTTTGCTGAAGGGGAGAGGGATGGAGTTGCAAAGCTGCAAAGGAGCTGGCGGCTCCTTTGGCCCAGGGATGAAGGGAGGAGGGAGGCACCGAGCCACGTGCTGCTCCAGGTTCCGAGTGCCTCCAGTGAATCCCGCACAGCCCCCCTGTAGCTGCAGCTAATGGCATTTGGAAAATACATCTTTGCATTGAAGGACGTGGGAAGGTCAGGTGTTTGGTTTTGAGATTCTGCATGATGCTAGATCAGACCATCCCGGTTGGTTTTGTCCCAGTTGCTGAGGCAAGTGGTGAACAGACCAGATGAAGTAACAGATGAAATTTCTTACTAAAATTTTCCTTGCTCATCAGGTCATTTGGAGAAAATCTCTTTCGTGAAACAAATTGGTGTATGAAACAAAGAAAAAGAAAGAAAGAAAAAAAGTTCAGTTGATATATCTGTATAAAAAACCCCCTACCTATTTGTTCCCACATTTTGCTATTTCTGAGACATGCTAAGGTTTGGCCAAGCAGTATCACGTTCCATAATGCTTTTGTATTAACTACAAAGAAAGATCAATAGAAAGAGACACAGGTCCAAGTGTTGGGTTATTTAGGTTTTGTTTATACTCTGCATTTAAAAATACCTATTTTTTCTGATGAAAAATTGATTTCTTCTTTCTCCCATTTGGTGGCCACCAAAAAAAATGAGAGAGTGGAAACACTGTAACTTTGCTTTTTTTTTTTTTAATTTAAAATACTTTCAGATTATTTTGAAGAGAGCCTAGAAAGCATAAGGATCACATACTCAGGCCTAAATCCAGAATTTAGAAAAAAATGGCATATGTGTACAGTATTGAACACTGGATGACACAAGAAATTGTTTTTTGCAACTCTATGTCCTTCAAACGTCATGTCTGAGGAAACTCCTCATATCCATGGAATATTTGCTTCTGCCTCTGCTTAATTAAGAACATTCGTCTAGTTGCAAGACTTTAGTTCATCGAGAGTAGACATTAAAAAAAGAAACAGCAAACACCCAATGGTGGAAGAAGCAAAAAGCCCTTTGAGTTCCCAGCTCTCCCTGATATAACTAATTAAAACCATTCATAAGGCAACCTGCACTAATGGCCAGACACAGGCTACTCTTGCTCAACTTTGGCTGCAGCATTAGCACCCTGTGGAATGACCTATTTATTTCCCTGGTCCCTTTTTCCCTCTGAACACCGTGTAAGATAATATGAGGAGAAAGCAAGGCCCTGTGTAATGAAGTAGCACAATTAGTATGAAGTTACTCTTGCTTTAGTCTCGTCTCTACTGTCTTTTCTATGCAACCCACCTGAAGGGTTGGTCACTGCTCATGGACACCCATCCCCTCGGTCACGCTTTCCTTCTGTCTCCAGGGTGAGCATCTGGACAGCCAGCAACGGGGACAAAACTACTGCTTCCTCATATTTATGAGAAAAATGAAAGGATAAGGCAGCTAAAATATAAGGAGATAACTCCCTGCAGTAGTACCATGGCACTGGTAAGCAAACACTCCTGCCTTCTCCTGCAGCACCTCATGGTAACGTCTTGTTGCTCTTGAGGTGACAGGGCAAGCTCTGCAATGGGGAAAAGGAGGGAAAAGTCTTGAAAATTAAAATTAGAAAGATTAAAAAAATGTAAACTTGTGTAATGAGAAACTTTTTATTCCAGCAACAAGACTTAAGTTTTCTTCGAGAACAAGAGCAGAAGGAGAAAACGCAACTTACTGGGGGAATGGCAGGATCTCTCCCTTTCCTCATGGATTTTGCTGCCCATTGGCCCTCTCCAGGCTGTAACTCCATGTCACCAAGGCCAAGCTGAGGGAGATGAGCAGTGGCACTCGCATTGAGGGGCTCATGATGCTGCTGCGCCTTCAGCAGGGATGTGCGGCCAAGATCAGCTACAAGAGAGCAGATGAAGTGACCACAGATGCCTTTCAGTGTTTAATCAGAGTAGCATTTGGCCCTTAGACGGCTCTTTTCTTCTCCAAAGTGTATGCCTCTTTGTAGCTTTTATTTAAGGAAGAAATGAGGAACAATGAACTGAGACTGTGGAAAACACGCCGATGGAGGAAATCCCTCATCCCTGATGGTGGGGTGTGCACAACCTTTGGGCCATTATGGAGAGCAATAACAGCAAGGTTGGGAGAGCAAGCAGGACACTGCTGACGATCTGTCACACAAAATCTCCAGCAAGTGGCCTTTCAAGTATTTAATTTGGAATAATTCCCTTCTTGATGCTCACATGCCTTAGGTAACAAGATTACAGGAGATAAGGTACTTGGATATATAGCCAGTTCTTGTGGTGCTGTGAATGACGCCGGCTCTGGGTTTTACCCTTTGGTGTCTGCTGGAGGACCGTGCTGCCCCAGTTCGAGCAGCCCGCGCAGGTGCTGCGTGGATGCGAGACCCTGGCCATTTCATCCCTTTTCACTGCATATGGGGATTTCCTCAGGGGATTTTAAAAATGTTTATTTAGGTTAAGACCTTTCATACTTTCGTATTGTGATTTGGGGGGTTTAAACATATATTTATATTATTATTATTTTGGAAAAATGGAAATGGATGCCAGACCTTTGGGCAAGATCCCAGCCCAGAGCCGCACCACAGGAGGGAAGAAACCATGTGTCCATAGTAGACGTCTACGCCGAGCAATGCAACGCCAAAGGCGGTGGCCGGGTCCCCAATCACTTCGCTGCCTTCAGCACACACTCCACTTGCCCACCCCCAGCCCCTTGGCGTGATGCCGAATGTGTGTGGTGTATCTTACCCTTGATGACACTGATGGGCCTCCTCTCTATGTCCTCTTGGAACTGGCAGTAACCCTCCGTATAACCTTTTGAAGTCACCCAGTTCCTGCAAAGAGCACAAAAAACATGATCAACCACCACATTGCCCTCACCCCACATCAGCTGGCCACCTGCAACGTCTCTCCAACATTGGAAATGGCAAGGTGGTTCAAAAAGGAAAAGTGGGGAGGACACCCCGAGCTGTGATTTTTCGCACAGTCCTGCGATTTGTTGTTTGTGAGCTTTTTGGTTTGGTCACAAATTAATGGCAAAGGCGAATGCCACGGTTTGTGTTGCCTTTGGCTTGGAAGGTGGGGGGGATATTTTCAACCCTGGATTTCTGCAAAAAAGCTCCCAGCGTTAGGTCGATGGCAGGAGCCGTGTCTCCTTGCTTGTAATGCAATGCGAACATACCGGCAGCCGTAGTAACTCTCCATTTATTTTGTTGCAGCAATTTCATTAATTGTAAACCTGTTCACTGTTTGACAATGAGCTATCGCAATGGGTTTGTTTACAAATAGGTTTAGCGCTGAAGATGGTGCCCGTATAAAAAAGGCCTTTTGACAGAAATGTTAGTCCCCTGAGTGGAAAATAACCCCTAAATTCCACTAGTAAAATTTTAATTTTCAAAAATGTTACACATTTACTATAAATAGCTGTCATCTGTCAAATAAACGGAGCAAGTCCTGGGAGCCTCCCTATCAAAAGAGACCATTTCGGAGGCAGCCTTTGTCTTAAATGGGTCTGTAGACATGGCTTGTGTTGGTTTTTGAGTAATCCCAGCCTGTTTATAATCTCATCTATTTCATGGAGAGGATATGAAAATAGCTCCCCACTGTATGAAAATTATCTATATTCCAGTACAGACAATATAGTCAGTCTATTGAAAATAATGGAGTGAACTCAGCTACGCAGTTTATTTCAATGTGTAAAGTCTTTGCACATCATAATATCGAATAAACTCTGCTGAAAACATCATCCTCATATAATTGTATTATACAAGAGTAGTGTCACCTTTTGTTTAGAAGAGTACCATTACGCTTTTATGATATACTTTAAGGAGAACTAGATGGTACCATTGATTCCTGTACTAGCATTTTACATCAAAAGACCTATGTCTGCAGTCCAGGTCACTGAAATCACAAATGAAGTGAATTTAATGGTCTAAGTTTGGTCTCCAGAGAACAACAGAATAGTTAGTACCATCATAAAGTCTGACAATGTAGCCCTTTTGGCAGGTTTTTGTTGATAATAGGCTTGAACTGCAATCTTTTCACCATGGTATAAGAGGATCTGTTAAAGCAGGCTCCAGATACACGGGAAGAATAAAGTAGGGAAGGCTGCAAAGCCCAATATTGTTCACACCTGCACTGCACCTAGAGTAAGGTTAATGCAGTAATATCTGTGTGAAAACTGCCTCACCCCCACATTAAAAGCAGCTTATCATTAGGGATTACCTAGCCACTGCACCAGCTGCAAGTCTTTACTTAAAGACTTAAAGGTAAAGCTCTTACAGTTCCCAATCCAGTGACATTTGCAGCTCACTATAATTTATTGAATATCTTCCAAAGAGCAAACACAGGATTTCTCTTGGTACTGTTTTAGTTGGGTTGTAAACGCTTGCCATTTACCAAGAGGAAAAAAAAAAAAATAAAGGCAGGCACATTTACACTTTTGCAAAGCATCATGTAATATTTTGAACCTATCTTTTCATGCTGACTCTTTTCATGTTCAATCTAAACACTGTTTACTCATTTAAAGTCTTGTTACAGCTCAGCTATGAAGTACAGTGCATACACACTTTCAAAGCTTTCATGAGAACACCTCGTTCCCAGGTTTCATTAGGAAGACCCATGCTTGTGTGAAGAAAGTCTGAATTTTTTAAACTTCGCATAGCAGACATTGAGAAATGTTCCCCCTTCAGCACTTCATAGTCCTGCTACTGAGACCTTTAGAGACTTAATACAGATAAGAATCTTGAAAAGAGAATTTATTGAGGTTATCTCCATTTACAAGGCACGCTGATCTATTGATGAAAATTAAAAAGGAAATGGTTAAATAAGCCAAATTACATGCTGGGTGATGAAACATTTTCTTTGCCTTGCCAGTAACATGCATGCAAATTATATTAATAGGCTATAATTATGTAAACTTTATTATGTGTGTTAAAGATAACATTAAAATTATAAGACAAATGACACTTAATCACCAATGGAGGGTAATGATAAAAGAGTCAGCAAAATTAACAGGCATCATCAAGATTGTTGTGGTTGCTACAGCTCCAGGAGTACAATGAGCCATACCATTGTATATAATAATAACACTTAACACTTACACAGCGCTGGTCACCTTCAAACTGCTTTACAAACATTAACTAATTATTATACCAGCATTTGGTGGCCTGCTTGCTAAATATATTCCCTGACTGCAAACATTCACATGCCGCACGTGCTTAAAATCAGTCACGAGACTGATGTTCTTCCAATCTTCATCTCTCCATCCTCCCCTAAACTTCTTCAGCAGCCTCAATTTACCAGGGTAGCAGAATAATGTTCTGTATTGTACTGAATACGGAAGAGTGGGATGAAATTAATGTACCGGACCAGTCACTTGGATGCACAAAACCTTTAGAGTAATTTCTAAACTTGCATCAGCAGGACTTATCCGAATTTATTCTAGCTGACAGAGGTACCCCAAATCCTCACTAACAGGGGCAAAAAAGGTATTCTTGTGTTTTGGCAGCTGTGTCTAAAATGTAAATTCTTCCTGCCTCAACAGAAGCTGATATTTCTGTTTGTGCAGGGCCTTCACTATAAATATTTTTGCTGCTACAGAAATAACAGTAATCACATGCTTATCAGCTCCTTATGGTGTCTGCGTCGTTAGTGTCTTCACTGCCAAAAAAGCAAGAGAGATGGCAAATTCTCAAGGGTTTTAGAGTTTTCACAAGATATCACTAAAACTAAAACACAAAAGTCCAAATCCTTCAGATCACCCAGTCTGAGCCTTGCCCCAACAATTTTGATTCCTCAGCAGAAAAAATGAGATTCCAAGTTACAGCTCTCATATAAAATCAACTTCTGATTAAAACAGGTTGGAAGAGTTCCGAGTCCTCACTGCCAAAACTGAAAAGTGGCATTTGCCTTGGCTCAGCCCCGAAGCAGCACCCACTTTAAACTAAACCCATCCCTGTGTCAAAACTCTTTGTGCCAGTTGCTCCTGCAGGTTCTCACCTCCTTGAAGTGGCCGTCTAATCAATAATGCCATTTTTTCTAGTTTCCATACAAGAGGGAGCACTGAAAATTAATGGCTATTTAACAGTATTGTCAGTACAGTTTTGGAATATCAAATTCTCTCAATGCAAATCTGATGTGAAAATTGTCAGGATTGTTACGGAAAAGAAAATATTGTGATTATTGTGTTTTACATCCCAAACCAGCACGAGCTGTGTGGAGCAATGTATTTCCTCAGTGTTCAAGCGCTGGGGAAAGGGAAACTTCTTGCTGACTGTAATCCCCTCTGAATAACAGCTGATAGAGGTAATAAAGATCATGGAGATTTCACTGCGAAAAAAACCCATAAGACACACAGTTTCTTCATAATCCAAAAAGTTATCTGGCTTCATTTTTGTGTTCTATATTAATATTTGTAATTGAATAATGCTGTTTATTTTGAACGGAGAGATAATAAAAGAAGGAATTAGCCATTTAGAGTAAATCATTGCAGCGTACTGAAGCACACAACCAGGCTCTCCTTGGCATCTCTCAGCAATTTATAAACGCTGTACTGAATGACAGGCTAAATTCAAGGATTGAACATGAACAGTCCTGAGGAATCACAGCTCTCTGAGTCTTCCAGGCTGTACTCAGCATATAAAAGTGTCTCTTCTCTGAAGGCATAACGCGGTCTTTAGTCAGAGCTTTTGTTTTCCTGCCTGTCCAAAACCGCGGCGGCATCTCGTTACGTGCCAAGGCAGATGGGCAATTTAGTACCTCTGAAAGACTGAAACACAACGGCCCCGATTTTCTGACATCTCTGGCTGCAATAAGCAGTTCTACATGCGAGCCTTTGATCTGTATTTTCTAAACTTCATAACAAAACTTCAAGAAAAAAAAAAAAAAACTATTAGCTGCAAATTAGACATTCTCATGGAAGCCTAGAATTATTTTTCAGGACAGAGGGCTCAATTTCCCAATCTCAGGTGTATGATTAAAATCAATTAAATCACTCTTCCAATGTCAGCGGCAAGATTCTCCTGACAAATGAAATTATGCGAGAAAAGTGTTCTCTTCACTCTTCAACCCTTTCTCAGCATCACTCACATCCACAAATGAGATCAAAATTTTCAGCTCGGGGATTTCAGAGATATTTTCCATAAGAACATGAAAAATCCCAGGAACCCTATGTAAGTAGACTTTATAGTCTCTAGTGGCGAGATGCTGATGGCCTCTGTATGTTAGATATATTCATGACTAACTAAAATGAAAAGTTCGAGTGGAATTTAACCATTTGGGGACCACACTAGCATTTTTTTCAGAAATTAAAGTTTTAATGGTAGAATTATGTACCAGACTGTAGGATGTGTGTAGTAACCTTTCTGTGTCTCTTTTCATTCCCGAGGAAGTCCCCGGTGGCTTTACCCTATTGAAAACCTGAATTTTATCAATCTCTCTCAGCTGCTCGCAGATACAAGAGCAGCAAAGCAGGCTAAACTTCAAATGACCACATTATTTGTAGAGGCCCTGAAGGGTTAATAGTTACTTACAGTAGTGTTCCTGGAGACAAAACAAGGTGTTGTTTGTTTTGTTTTGTTTTGTTTTTTCCTAAAAAGTAGATAAATAAACCTTTTGATAAGAAACACCACTTGAAACGTAGAGATATCTCATTTCCAGAGGTGTTCTGACGTGGCTGAACTGTACCTTCAGCAAATTATTTACCTCTTAATTTGTTAAAACATATGGGCTTAGAGGTAACTTTGCCCATGAGGCGTACATCTATATTATATGCTTGTTTGGTTTGACTTCATTTTCCTTGGAGACTTGAACAAATGTTTTCTGCATTTCAGAAGTTGTTTTTTTTTTTTTTTCCTCCCCTCACGTGTTCAAGGCAGCAGTGTTACATATGTATTTTGTTTCTTTTGACTGTGTTTAAAGAGGAGCGTGCTAATTTACAGTACAACCGGCAAAGTGGAGCAATGTTTCAGGATGAGAAACGCCGCCTATTTATAAACCGCTTCCCAGCTCACTCCATCCCAGCAGCGCCCGATCCACCCTGGCCAAGTCTCCGTTCAAATCACTGCAAACAACCTATTTCTCTGCAAATCAGAAAACTCACTGCTTGAGTTTCTTGGTTTTCAATATAGAAAAACAGAGCAACCAGCGAACTCCACATGAAGTCCCTGTTGATGTCTTAGTGTCTTAACACGAAGCCATTAGTGCCTTAACACAAAACCACTTACTAAGCACTTGGAAAAGTGCTTGTTGTACTAACGAATTGAAAAAACTAACCCAATAACAGAGGATTAGCAAAACAGTAATCAAAATAGCATCATCCATTTGGTAGCTGCTCTAGCTGGAAAAGTTTATAGGTGGGATGTCCCCCTGAATATTAACTGGTGTGTCAATAGACCTGATGGAAGGATGCCATCACGCAAAGGAAATGTTAGAGAAGTGGCCACAAGGTCTTAAAGCCAACTGGCTAACTTTATTTTGAATTTCTGGTCAAATAAATAATTTTTTTACAATTACAGTGGTAAAATACTGGCCAGAGAGGTTGCTCAGAGAGGTGGTGGATGCCCCATCCCTGGAGACATCCCAGGCCAGGCTGGACGGGGCTCCGAGCAACCTGAGCTGGGTGAAGATGACCCTGCTCATGGACTAAATGAGCTTTGAAGGTCCCTTCCAACCCAAACCATTCTGTGATTCTGCGATTCTATAATATTTACGACTGCAGAAAAGTTATTGCGATGTAGTGTTACGCGGCTTTTTTTCAGTGAGACCTCCAAAAACCCAACGGAAAGGGAGGGAGCACTTCTGTATCGTCCTCACCCTCCATTTCACATAAAACAACAAATTTGTATGGCTCCAATGGGATCAATCGCATTTTTAGCTTTTCCATCTCTCAGGCCTGTCCCTGGAATCAAGACCCTCAAACCAGCATCCACCACAGCCAGGTCTCACCAAGCAGGTCTACACAAGCGAAGCTGCCTCCAGGGCTGGATTTACAAAATTTTGCCTAATTCTCCTCTCTTCTTTTACTACAATATGGGGAAACTGGAACAAAACTTGATTGCTTTCAAAGGGTAAAATGATGGTTGACACTCTCAAGAGGAAGAAAAGCAAGAAACCCACCAGGGGAAGGCTGGAAGGCATCTTCTCCTTTTTGCTTTTGGGTGGTTTGTTCTTTTTTGTTTTGTTTTCTGTGCGTGAAATCAATTTTTGGTTTTCCATTTGTTTATTCCAGGCATAAATATTTTATCACTTAAAAAGGGAAGCAATGTTTGCTCCTAATTGTTTTTGATTAAATATGCTAATTACTTTTTGGAATATTAATGACACATACGGTACTAAATGTTTTAATAATGCAATGAAATAAGCCAGCAAATATAACTACAAATTAACCTGAAACTGCTACATTGTTTTCATAATTTTGTGTTATAACAACACAAATCTAAAGGAAAATATCCATGACAAACCAATATTTCTTGCTTGCTATCTCGAGTTCAACTGAACAAAAAACTAAACCAAACAAAATCCCAAAGTGAACAAGAAGCTGCCATGCTTTCGGACCACTTTTCTTCACTGCAAGACAAGGAGAACAAAAACAAAGCCCAACTGAATATGAGATCATCTCACAAGTGTATGCCAGCCATGGAACGGGTCATAAAATCTCGCCTCCTGTGTCCATAGGTCCAGAGAGGTCCTAAATCCCGTATGTGAGTAGCAGAGCGGTGACAGCAACTATGATACTGAATTATTCTGCAATCATCCAAGCTATCATTAGATGGGAAACATTGAAGTTTTGCCATCAATCACTATCCCTACATTTCTTACTTAGCTTATGGTAGGCAGCTAAATTTTTTTTCTTGCTATTTGCTCAAGAGAAGATAAAACCTCTTTGTTCAGGCACTTGCAGAAGGTAGACACCTCTGCTTTTCAGTGGCATGGGCACGAGGAATGGAAAAGCCTTTTCAATACAGGCTGCTAATGCGTTCGCGGGCTGAAATCACACTCCCTACCTACGGCAGGCTCCCCAATTCCCAGGACAATCATACTGACACAATTAAATTCTTCCTCTTCTGTGACAGAACTATATGCAATGGTTAGTATTACATTACACTGAAAATAATTAATATCGTGGAGGGTTTTGCATGTTTGTGTGTTAAAGACTTGACCTTTTAATTTGTTTTTCCCTCAGAAATGTTTTGCAATCTAATGATTTATACAGACAGTTCAAAGTTGCCAGATAGTCTGTCAGAGCTTTCTAGAATAACTATGATGATATTTTATCGTACTCAGTGTCAAGGAACTGTTTTTGTTTGTTCTGTAATAGCATTTATGGGGTTTTATTTTTGTCAAGTCTGGTAGAACAGGAGCATTTTATCGCTGAGTAACAATGCACCAAACACCACCAACCAACGCAGACCTTTCAGGTGATGCCAGATTCAGACCAGTAAGCATTAAGAGCAATGATGTGTTTTCTCAGCTGACAAACAAATGCTAAGGTTTTTCAAACCAACTTAATCTAAACATGGTTATTTGGAAATAAATACTTTAAAAATTGGACATTGCTATGGAATAACAATTTGCTTGTTACCCACCTGCTGGGAAAGCGGTGTTGGCACAGCAGGTGTGTTTGATTGTTTTTATATGCCTACAATTGATAAGCAATTGATAATTGCTAGATAATTGATAAGCCAATTGCTAAGCAAGGGCCTGCAAATTTTTCCTTTCAGGTAATAACCATTGGCTATGTTATTAGTGGCACGTTCAGCTGTGAGGGTTGTAACGGCAGTGAGCAGCTCTTCAACGCTGACCCGTATGTCTCTGGAAAAACCACTCTGGGAATCCTTTCTTCAAGATGTACCTTGAACATATGGAAGTGTCTTTTCCTGGACTTTTAGCTATGACACATTCATGCTTTGCTAGCCAAGCCTGAATTATTAAATGATGATATGGACCATTCCTACAGAGGACATAGGACCTCCTTGTGAAATGCTAATAAAGCCAGCAGGAGAGAATTCCTTAGGTTTTTCTCCTGGATTTGAATTCTTGAGTTCAGAAATTGAGGTAACTGCAGTTTTAAATCAACTTGAATTTCGTCTTTGGGAGCCTTCCATGGAGGAAATATTTTTGTATAGATGAAAATTAATCTTGAAACACAAATTTGTTTGAAGATCAGCAAAACGCAAAAGCTCATTTACAAATCGTGTTTACCTTCGAAGGCCTGTGCCCTTCTAGATTTAACCTCAGGCTGTGAGTGCCAAAATATCGAAAGAAAAATTAGTCTTTTGCTATTTTTAGTGCGTAAGCATGCCAAAGCTACCAAAAATCAGTCTAATATGTTTATTCCTAGGAGATTTTGAGGCTAGTTTTGCAGACCTGAAGGGTACAGCTTTTTGGATGGGTGTCAAACACTGGGTGCTGATAGAGTCCCAGTAATAATTTTACCGTTGACTTTAGTGGGAATTGGAACTGGACCAAATAGAAGAGAGAAGAGTTTCCAGCCCTTCCCTCCAAGGGTGGCCCCCTGGGGCATTCACATCGCGGTGGTAATTCCTTTGAAGAGGGACACTGGGAAGGCATCTTGCAGCAAGATCTGTTTCCCGATGTCCACAAGAAAACATCAGGTTGCTGAAGCATCCTGCAAGCCCAAACACAGGCGGACAGAGAAAAAATGTGCAAGAAAAAGAAGAGCTAATTAAGGATATAATCTGAATAGAAACTTTTGGAAAGCTCAAATGTGCGTAGAGAAAACTAATTCAGCAGACTTTGAAGCTGCCGACATTTCAACCCCATAGTCAAGGCCAAACCCCGGCGATCAAACACATAAAAAGTGCCGTCTGCTAAAGCCTGAACTAAAGAAAGGACTGGGGCAACAGGGAGTTTTATCCGACTGCTCTTTCAGTAGCTTTAGCTTCCCACCCGAGGGACAAGTCACCTCTTGGGCTCCATCAATCCACCTCCAGGCTCCGAAACCTCTGCCACCTCTCAAGCCGGAGAGTGATGAATGAGGGGGGACAGTGCGTTGCTGTGTACATGTCTGCTCAGGAGTGAGTTGAGAGTATTCATCTCATTTCACTTGTGACCTTTCTCTATTCTGCAAACCCGAAAGGTCTGGGCTGCATAATCACATCTTGGGATAAAAGATAAGTGAAGTACCAAATAAATAGTGGAGTGTTTACATGACCTTATGGTTTTACAGTCCATATTAATTTTTAATTGCACTGTTAAAATATAGTAAATATCTATTATACAAATTAAGTGGTAATAGGTATTTGTATTTTTTTTCATGAATTAATCTTAAAATAAGCTGATTACATAAATCTTTAGCCAAGCAGTGGCTAATCCTGGGCACAAACATTACTTTGATAAGATACATTCAAACAAACATTTTTGTGGCAAAATGTTATCAGATACTAACACATAATTAGTCTAAGACATTTGGTTCAATGTGAGCATTTTCGAGTTGTGATCATTAAGTGAAGGTATTGGGAGAAATCCAAAAGGGAGCAGAGGATTGTAAGCACTTCAGAGTTCCTTTGTGGATTCCGATTAGGCTGCTGGATTCACTGCTGTTTCCTTATGTAAACATATTCACATATTGCCATGGTGGCGAAATCTTTATCAAATTAATGGCAAACAAAGTGATGTTCATGTAGATGAAATTATTATTCACCCAGATCTGCGTTGGGCTGCAAGATAAATTGGGAAAGAGGATTTGAGCTCATGGAAGGAGTGGAATCCCAACTTCATTCTGAGTATCAGAAGTGAGAGCTGCCCCTTGTTTCTGTCACCACGAGAAAGGGAGGATGGGGAAAGAGGAATAAGCTGGTATGCGTGCATTAATGTTGGGTGGTGATGCATACCTTTAGTTCTCAGCCTGCATTTCTTACTTGGATATACAGGACTTTAAATATCACCTGTATTTCTCTGAGTAAATTTCCTATATTTCAGCAGTATTAAAACTATTAAAACAAAAGCACTTGTAATAACTTCATTTGCTTACCCAATAGTCTGAAAGCACTATTGATTAATACATAATAAATAAAGGTTTTTGGAATGCTTAATAGTGGCTTAATAGTGGAATCTAGTAAATACTTAATTAGAGAGGGTTATTGAACTCAGGCAATGGCTATTTGACGTGCTGGCATGCAGAGGAATAGCCCTGTAATTGACAGTGTACTCTATTGTACAGAGGCCTGCTTAAAGAATTTTTAGTAATAGCTTGTGATGGAGATGATGAAGCCACTTGGTCAATGCACTGGCTGTCGATGCAGCACGCTAATAGCTCCATGGGATTCTGCTGCTTCGTCTGTGAGATGAGTCCTGAGGAGCACGGCGTGTGCTCAGAACAGGGCAAAACAGCTCCAGGATTTGTTATGCTCATAAGAACCAACCGCACACGAGTGCCACGCAGAATGAAATCTCCTGGGTGTTCCAGAAGATCCCTGAAGAATCATTGAATCCATTTGGGATCATGGAGGGAGGTGCAAACTGCCCCACTCTTCTCCATGTGTCCTCACTCCCAGTGCGAGCACTCAGCTCTGGCATGGTCAGTCCTACCACAAAATCTTGTATCTGTGTGATGGCTTGGTCCTACCACAAAGTCTTCTAGCTCTATGATGGATCAGTCCTACCACAAAGTCTTCTAGCTCTATGATGGATCAGTCCTACCACAAAGTCTTCTAGCTGTATGATAGATCAATCCTACCACAAAGTCTTCTAGCTCTACGATGGATCAGTCCTACCACAAAGTCTTCTAGCTGTACAATAGATCAGTCCTACCACAAAGTCTTCTAGCTGTACGATAGATCAGTCCTACCACAAAGTCTTCTAGCTCTATGATGGATCAGTCCTACCACAAAGTCTTCTAGCTGTACAATAGATCAGTCCTACCACAAAGTCTTCTAGCTGTACGATAGATCAGTCCTACCACAAAGTCTTCTAGCTCTATGATGGATCAGTCCTACCACAAAGTCTTCTAGCTGTACGATAGATCAGTCCTACCACAAAGTCTTCTAGCTGTACGATGGATCAGTCCTACCACAAAGTCTTCTAGCTGTACAATAGATCAGTCCTACCACAAAGTCTTCTAGCTGTACAATAGATCAGTCCTACCACAAAGTCTTCTAGCTGTACGATGGATCAGTCCTACCACGAAGTCTTCTAGCTGTATGATGAGATGCTGCAGTGGATGATCACACTATTTGCTGTACCCACACAGCTCATTATTTACCAGGTCCTTAACCCAGAGCCTGCTCTTACTCACCTTCAGCATCCCGGAGGATGCCTTTCCCCAAGACAGTTTACCAGTGTGCCCCAACACCCGCAAATACCTTTAATCACCCATTCGCCATATATTGAGAGCTACAAAAACTCATCCAGTGTCACCATAATGCTCAGGTCCCAGCATTTGCCTTGGGGGACTCTGTGCTTTCCAGCAGCCTATGTCAACACAAAAAACCCCTCATAAACAGTATTTAAACCTAAACAATTCAGCAGCCCGTTATATAATGCAGAGTCACATTTTTAAAGGCTCTGGATATTTTTTCCCGTCAAGTGGAAAAACTTGGGATTTCCTGAATTCAGAAGTTTAGGCTGCAGCCATCAGTGGGTTAAAAGGCAGAATTTCTTGCTTGGAAAGGGGTTATTTTGGAAGTTCTCATGAGCCAGGCAATTGTTTGCCTTTCCACTTAGACTGTTTGGTTTCTTGTTCCATCAAGCAGAGACAGTGTAACTAAGCTGCTCCTCACTGCTTAAAAAAAAAAAAAAATTGCAAATTTCTTAAGAGATTCTGTTTTATTTCTAGTCCCTCCCCCTCAGTACACAAATACCTGAGACAGTGACTGTGTAAAGGATAAACATGCAAAAGGGCCGTTTGGGATTTTTAGCTCCTGATTTCCACTAACAACAGGGTTTCTAATCCAATTGCTATGCAGGGACTAGTCATACATGTGAAGTTAAACTGGTACATGTGTGTCTACAAACTCAGGGCTTTTGGTCACACGTAGAAAAAAAAATATTGGTACAATAGGTTAAATCCGTACACTTCATATATAAAAAGTGCCCTGATCTATGGTGCTTTTCTTCTCAGGTTTCCAAGGAAAAATACTCAATCTCTACTAGTAGGTATCACTCTAAACCACAATTGACTGTAATATGCTATAAAATCACCTCCTTTGTTAAGTTAATCTACACGAATAAGTGCCTCAGAGAACACAGGGTATATCTGTAAGTGACAGAGATAAAAGCAGAGTTTTGAACAGAAAGAAAAGCCCTGGCTCCTCCCCAGGCTGGTACTCCGGCCAGCATATGCCAAATGTTGAATTTTACTATTTTCTTGTTGAAATTCTCTGAAACGCTCGGTTGGCGTCCGGCAGATTCAGCCCCAGGGCAGTCGTGCGGTGCCAGCACCCACCCGGGGAGGTCACCAGAACCACCTGGGTGGCACACGGGGCTGCACCCCCAGGAAAGTCCTGCCCTTCGCCTCCCTCCCTGCTCCCTCCAAGGGGCTGAATTGCGGCAGCATCTGCGACTCAAGGACCACGATCCCGGTGCCCAAGGACCGGCTGCTGCTTTGGGCCAGCCCGGGGACAGACCAGGTCTCCTGCCCTGAAAGGTTTAAAGACTTGGAAATCATCACAAGGACCTCACTCTTAAACAATTACATCTACTAATTCAGATGAGAACTTCATATTATACCTTTATATTAAGTATTAGATGTATAAAAAAATCTATTTAGATTTAATATTGCAGTAGCATCTGGCATTTTCATCTAATTTAAAGGCTGGAGTCTTTAAAGAAGGGAAACCTCCAGCAAGAAATAATACCCATGATCATTACAATCCTTCTCCCGCTTCGCTTACTTTAAAGAGTAATAAGAAATCTCCCTCTACAGGCTTTTGGAGGCTAATGCAAGGTAAATAGACCCTCCTCGGCTGCGATTAGTCCTCTTAAACACGGGGTACTGTACACAGGCTGCTGAGGACACACGTGAAGGAGAAGGCAGCTCCAGCTCCTGTTCTCTGTGAGATGAAGAGCAGCCCAGGGCCCCCAGCCCGGTCCCCCGGGCGAGTTCCCCGACGGGGGCACTTCTGTAAAGCGTTCACAATTATCTCCTGCGTTTTTTACTCTTTATTGGCAGAACTCCACCGGGCAAAAACATTTTGACTAGGAAACTATTTCCTTTTTACCTATTTTAAGGGAATAAATTAATGGGATAAAAATGCAAATGACTTCCTTCCTTTGTACAGAAAAAAAACCAAAAAACCTCGAGCTCCCTTACTTACCAATTGACTGTTGTTTTAAGCTATTCACTGGGAACCAATATCATACATATAATACCAGCAAAACCAAACGACGCTAATGTAACATGCATTTCCAGATAACACAAAGAGAGTTTATATCCCCAAATTATTCTCAATTTCGTTTAAAGAAGGCCTGCTTGGGGATTAGGGTAGTTGTTTGTTTATTTGAATTCATTATAGAACTGGGAGTTTATTATATTCTGTATTCACTGTAAGGTAATCAAAATAGAGATGGAAATTGGAATATTTTTATTGGTGCCATTTACATAGGTTATATGCTGTGAGAGAACTAGAGTGCCTTGATAAACTCGACACAGAAGTTGCAGACTGCTTTCCTGTATAACTGTGCTTTCAGAAATCACATTCTCACATGATCTTAGTTATTTGATTTAATAGGAGCCTTTCTTCTTCATGGCAACTTTTTGTCCACGTCTCTCTTTGGTACAACATAATGAGATCTAGTTTATTGGAAATCCAGTGGCTACAAACTAGAACCAACCCTGAGCTTGATTTCTTTTTTTCAGAACATAAAATTTAACCAAAGAAATTTAATTGAGGAGGAACTGCCCCGTTGCCATTTCTATTTGCTCCCAGTGTTCCCATCATTCTATTTATTCCTGTAGTAAAAATAAATCTTTAATTGGAAGTAAAGCGATAACCGAAGTTTAATTAAACTAAGCCAATAAAGTGAAGGGACATTACGAGACTAATGTCACACGCTGAGAAGGGGCCATGCAGGGCTGCTATTTTGTCTGCCCCCAAGCAGCCTGTGCAGAGGTTCACTTGGAAGGCGAGAGATGCGGTTGACTTCGTCTCCTGTTCTCATCTGGGACAAGGTGATGATATTTCAGCCACCTCCTTCTTCCCACCATCTCGGCCGCTTCACCCACCCTCCCCAGGGGACACTTATCTCCCCAGCCAGTACAGCATCCCAGCAGCTGCACCATGTGCAACATGGGCATGAGCTCACCCTTCTTTCCTAAAAAATCTCTGTGCCATCAGAGGCACGAAACCCACCTACCTGTCCTGCTTGACAGCTGCTTGTTGCACTGAAGGGCATTTTTTGTGGTCTGTAGCAAACAATTTGTATTTTCCCCTCAAGATGTTGGGAGTTTTGCACGCAGAGGGAACGCGGGGAAGATGCTTTTTGGCTGCCCGAACTTCCAGCCTCGGCATCTACAGGGAAGATGAAGCAGCGCTAACACCGAGCTTCCTGCCAGCGTGTCTGCCAGGGTGCAGACTTATTTTGTATTTATAAATATGCTTTGGTAACAAATAATATCTGTTACTGGTTTTTCAGTATCAGCTGTGAACATTAGTTTACTGGCAGTGTGTCCTTTTTCACACTAACAGATTTATAAACTGCAAAGCCAGGAGGACTGACTGTGATAGGATAGTTTGGCCTCAGCATTGAATTTCCCCTAGCAGTCTAAATTATAAAAATGGATTTTTGAGAAAAACAACACCTCTTAAAAATAATTTAAAATTACAGACCTCACTCTGCTTCCTAGTATGCTCTTGTGTCAGTTCATCACTCTCAACATTAAAAACCGTGTATCTTAATTACTCTTCTGAATTTATTTCCAGCCACTGACCTTGTTATATCTTTGTCTGATAGATGAAAGTACCCATTACTAAAGTTCACTTCATCATGTGGGTGTGTATAGGCCATGGTCAAGTCATTCTTAACCTTCCCTTTGATAAGCTAAATAAACTGAACCATGAAATCTTCTCCTATAGGCTATATGCTCATTAATCATTAGCCTGGTTTTCCCTCAGAAACCTCTTCTCCTGAATTGTAGCTTTTGTGGTCAGCAGCCTCTGCCATCCCTAAACAGCCAGGTGTACCCACTAACGAAGTAAGATAACGAGGTCCATATAACCACCCCATCTGGTATCCCACTGTTTCTCCTTTCAGGTGTTGTGTTGTGAGCCCAGGGGAAGAGTCTTTTCCACCTTGACATGTAAGTTGTCCTTCAGTCATTGCTTCCAATGCTCCGTCCTCCTCTGTCTGCCATTCTCACACATAATTGATAATTTTATGCCTTTTTTCCAGGTTGTGGATACACACAATAAATTGAGCTGTGCCAGAAAACCTGAAATGATGGTAAGTCCTGATTCCAGTGGATAATTTGGGGCTTGTTAAGTGACTGGTTTCATAACCATGTGCTGATTACCAGGTCACAGAGCAGGGACTAACCACACCAACTGGCAGCCATGGGGCTGCCCCATCAGTGCTTTGTTAATTGACTAGTTTGGTTTCCATATCAGCATTTTTCCTGGAACTACTGTTAGTAGCTATTGTTTCCTGTTGCCCTGATATGTTATTGACATGGAAATTTTGACCACCATCCTGTGACAGGAGTACTAGGATTGACTTCTTTCTGCACTATAAACCAAGAATATTTATTCAACAGTATCATCTTTACTGCCTTGTTGACTGTTCTACTATTGCTATCTAGGAAACAACTTGTACTGTAATTCCCTTTACTCCTAATACTTTTCAAGATGTTTTTTATCTTATCTCAAAGCAGGTATCTCTCCTCTTATTCTTTGAACTCCTTGATAAATTTGAACAATTATGAGCCTTCTGAAACTTCTTTTTTAAAAATGCTTTTCTCTAAATTTCCTCCTCAAGAAAAACCATGGCTTGGCTTGGCTTGGTCTGCTTTGTCTTTTTCCCTTGACCAGTGTTGCCTTATTGCACAGTTCTGTGAGGCTGGCATCTAGTAAAACATTCCTAGTTCAGCAATGCCATTTATATTTTTCTGCCTAAATTCTTGCAACTGGACAGTTCATCAGGCAGAAGATATTAGAAAAACTGGCAGCTATAATCATGTGGGTGGAGGTGAGGACATCTGCTCTTTATATCATGAGCATTGCCAGCATGCTATAGACATATCCAGGTTTCTGTTCCAAAACCCCCTCAAGAATATACTGTGTGGAGTTCCAGCTCGCTGGAACCTCCTGCTTGGTTTGGGAAATTTTGGCAAGTTGTTTTCCTTCTGTAGCTTGCTCATAATTTTCCTGGTCTTTACTACATGGGTAAAGTGTGCCCAGATTTCATGTGCCACTCTAACATATGTTCCGTGATTACATACAGGATGTATAATCACTCTTCTTTACTGCATGAGTTCAGCTGGCACCACTCGCTGACACAGTCCAGCGCCGCGAGAGAGTCTTGGGGCAAAGCGTGTTCAAAGTTGGTGCTACGACCGCGACAGCAGATGAACGGCGGCGTGCCTTCCTCTAAATCTTTAATGTGGGCTTCTAGACGCATCCTGCTCGCTTGTCCTGGAAGCGCTGGGCACAGCCGAGCTGACAGCCTTGAACATTGCCCAATGTGCTGTGACTGACACGAGCCACCGCTTTGCCGCTCGTCTTCATCCCAGTCTTCATGGCCACCTCAGCGTGCGCTGTCCCTGGGAACAACCCGAGAGAAGGAATAGGAGTCAACGGCAAGCTCAATTTTGGGATAGCAACACCACCCTACAGCCTAATTCTCAGTGTATCATACCAGCCTGGGTTCATTTATCCACCGAACAGATGGTTTTCTCTGGCCTCGATCAACGGCACAGTAATGGGTCACTCAAGGTGAGACTTTATTGTGGCCTTTTCGTACTTAAAAAGGACCCATAAGAAAGACGGGGACAGACTATTTAACAGTGATAGGACAAGGGGTGATGGTTTTAAACTAGAAGAGGGGAGATTCAGGCTGGACATGAGGAAGGAATTTCTTATGCTGAGGGTGGTGAGAGCCTGGCCCAGGTACCCAGAGAGGCGGTGGATGAAGCATCCCTGGAGACATCCCAGGCCAGGCCGGACGGGGCTCTGAGCAACCTGAGCTGGTGCAGATGTCCCTGCTCATGGCAGGGGGGCACTGGGGAGCTGGGAAGGGCCCTTCAACACAAACGATTGTGTTATTCTATAAGTTTGTTTGAAGGGCCCATACATGATGCTTCCTACTGCTGTTTCTCTCTGGAAGAGCCACCATGGGCATGACATTATAAACGGAGTGATGAGCCAGTGATGGTAGAAACATGAACCCGCCCATGTGGGTGCTTGGCAAAAACTGGAAAAGCCTAGCTGTTTGGTTAGAGAAAAGGTAGAGTGTCCTGAATTATCTTGTATGATTTACTGTGTAATGTGTCTAGGAATAAAAATGTAAGTAGTGTGTGAAATCAAACCTTCGTACCTCTAAAATAATGGGTACAGCTACAGTGAGTCTGCTGAAATACAACAGTACTTAAAAGCCTCAGAATCAGAGTTCTTTAGGTACTTAAACACCTAGAAATATGGTTAGACAAAATAATGGGGAATTTTGACCCTCAGAGAATCTGACTCCTGTTGTGACAATCCAGTTGTTTTGAATAAAACCACGAGGCATTGATCATTTGGTCTTTACAGAGCTTTAAAAACATGGCCCTTAAATGTGTAAAAAAAAAAAAAAAAAAAAAAAATTATTCTCAGAGAGCGCTTTATCTTCTCATTGTCCCATCAAAAATTCTTGCACAATATCCCAGAGTTAACACAAATGGGTAACTGTTCAGTTATCTTTAAAAGCCTGTGGGATTTGATAAGCAATTTCATGGAAATAATCTAAATATGCATAATAAAAAAAAAAAGGAAGTGATGTTCTGTTCATGCATCACTTTTATTGTGACACTTTTTCTTCAAATGAAAAATAAAAGTGTAAAAACTTAGAATTGCAGTACTGCTAAGCACCTCCTGGGATCATTATAATAGACTGTACAATTATTACCTGAGCTGAAGCACTTTTTTTTTAAAAAAAAAAAGAAACAAAACAGCAATAAATGTAATTTGATTGCTGTACCCGAAATGCAAAATCTACCTAGCATCTATTGCCAATATGAAATCAATTTTGCATTTACTCATAATAGTGCGTGGAACCTTACTGAAACTCTTGATATAATTTCTATAGTATTTTTAAGATTTGCACTAGAGTAAAGCTCAATAAAACTTTTAAATGGTTTACATCCATCATGTTACTAAATATTTTTTAAAATATTTTGCTCAGTATTATGAAGGTTGAGAAAGAATAATGAAGGTATTTCTCTCTGCGTTTTTTTTTCCCCCACAATCAGTCCTGATTTCATGGTTCTGTACCCCAGCTTTTCATAGGATCTCATAAACTTAGATGAAGGAAGAGCCAGATGCCCATATTTTGTCTCTACACACTACAGTTCTGTTAACTTAAGTGCGGGAGCTCCAAATTTACATAAGATTAAGACAAGAATTATTACACCCAGCTCTTTGGTGTTGGTTATGCAAACAAATCTGTGTGCCCACACAACCGCTGCTCACCTCAATATTTTGGACTGTGTGGGTTGGGTCCAGACAGCACGTTTCAGTGATGACCAAATTAAGAGAAGTCAGAAATGTTAAAACACATCTTATGCCCAAGAGTAGTGAAATCTTCCAAGAAGAAACCCTTACCAGTAGGAATGCTAACTTTGATTTTTAGGAAAGAATAAAGTTTTGGCCACTTTTGTAAGCAGTGGGTCTTGCTTCTCTGTTAAGTGGCACCAAGACCAGGCTGAGCGGCTTTCCAAGTAAACTTATGTGAGCCTCATACCTAGTGTAACCACTATATTTTGAAATGCACCCTTTTTCTAAGCAGTAATTTTACAAAAATCACCTGTATCAATGTGGATATTTGCTTGCCATTCTGCTTTATTGTACTTTGTGTTCTATTATACTTTTACGTAGGGATCCTACTGCCTTGTGAAAATGGACCCTCTGAACTGCACATTGAAGGAAGCAGCAAAATTTGCTTTGATGTCTTTTTTGCTCTGTGCTCCATACGAAAGATTATCTGACAAGCGGTGACAGCAGTGCATTAATATATAAAATAATTAGGAAGAGCACTTAACGAAATTATGTGCGTGTTTATACATCCTGAGCCTCATGGCCACATTATCTTGTCTCTCATCAAACCACAGTACGAGGACTTTGAAAAGTATTATTAGTGACTTCTACGCCTACCAAAAGAGGCCCGAGTTCATCCAAAAAATAAGCGCTTTCTGATAAGGACATGAAAAGCCGTTTAGGCAAGCCCGGCTCTGCCTGCGCTTTGCTTTCACTGCAGATTAACTGGAAGGGGATGGGCTCCTGCCGCCGAGGCAGGGGTTGCATAACGCTCCCCTGAGAGCGACTTTGAAAGTTTTATTAGGTTTTTATTAGATCGTGATACCCATTTTCAGTAGCCGGCTTGTCCGGTTGCTCGCAAATTATGATAATTTGAAATACTGTACTGGATGCTATAGGCTGGCCTTAAGTTTCCCCGGAGCGTATGACTCTGAATTAAGTGCTGTGAACTCCTTGGCACTGCGGAGGATGAATTTTCCCAGTATGAAGGCAGTTGTCTGCATCAGATTTGTTTCGTCATGAAACTGAAGAGATGAGCGTGTGACATGATGTATTTTACAAGGTGCTTAACAAGAACATGATTGGGAAAAAATTGAAATCCATGAAATCAATGCTATAACCTAATATTGTTTGCTCTTAGTGACTACTGGAGCACAACAAGATCAATGTCAGGACAACACTATTTACTCCAAGTATCAATGACCTGGAAGAAGTCATGTAAAAGGATGGGACCTGCCTATGGCGCAGCGTGGGAAGAGGCTCGCAAGAAAATATATGTAAGAATGATACAACTCCAAATGACTTGAATTGGCCAAGAAGTAGAGGTATATGGAGTAGTTTAATGCCAAGAAGACTGAGAGTGTTCTTTGAGAAAACAACAAAATCAGTCATATCGTTGTGCCCTCTTTGTCCTATATTGTAGAGTATGAAGGGAAGGCAGGCAAGCAGAGCAGAAAGTTAGTTAGAGAACCTGTAAATGTACACATAAGTAACGAAGACAACAGGAAGACAGCCTTGGAAAGGCATTGGTGGGGGTTGGCAGAATTAAATCAACTGACAGCACAAGGCAAAAAACTTCCTTTGTATCTTCAAGAGTTTGTTCACTACATTTCTGCTAATAGGCTTGTTCAGAGACCACCAGGTTCCACCTGAACTAAATTGATCAGCCTTATATAGCTGTACCTTAGCATGTGACTTCATGTTTAGCCATCTCAAACCAATCTTCCAGATGCATCTAGGATACCAGCTTTTTTTATATTCTTTTTTTTTTTTTCTTTTTCATGCTTGAATTGCTTTCTGCGCTTATTGCTTCTCGAAGTTTCGAACCAACCTCTTGTCAGGCTTCTTTGACTAGAAATTGAAATTGCAGTGAGTGGCTCTGGCTAAATCAGAAATATTAATTAATATATTAATCAGATTATCAGAGTTGATCCAAGCTATGCCCGAATTTTCCACTGGAGGACCTAAAAAAAAATACATCATATTTCTTCACCATGGCTTAACTGTATTTCAGGTTATGTAGTCATGTACTATAATAAAAAAAAAAAAAATCTCTCTTCAAGTGTTATTTTCAGCTTTGCAAAAAAATCCAGAGCTGGCAGTTTTTACAGTTTCATTCCAAGACCGAGCTTCAATAAGCTCACACAGCTCTAATGATTGTTAGTGAAAATGTAATGGGCCATTTGAAATACAAATGAACGCTGGTAGGTAAAGGGATTTTTTTTTTTAGTGGAATCAATTTACACTAGCTATTTAAAAAATATTAAAATAAATGTAATGCCATTAAATGTAAGCTCAAAACCCATTGAGAGCATTAGTGGCCAAATCTGCCAAAAAAGTAGTCATGCCAAGAACACAGGGCAGGATTCTGCACCCAATTACATTGGTGTTAAGCCAGGATAACTCCCTCAATTTCAACAGGCTTGTTCTGAAATAAAGGCGGTGTTAAGTGGGAGCAGAGAGGAACTCCTTTCCCCTCTAGGTATTTTTTGCAGTGCCTCAATTTACCCTCAGCAATGTGGCTCATTTCTCACCAGCTTAAGGTATCCTCTACATTTATTCAGCAACTCCTTTTGCCAAGACAAGGAGATGGGACTGACCTCCAGAACAACAGCAAAGGTCCAGTGCAGCACTTGAGGAAGGGTCAGAAAAAAAAATAAAATTAATAGACCAAAACAGTAGGAAGAGCTAATAGGAGTCTGTCACTGCAGAATAATTGACAGCTAAGTAGAGTTCAAAGTTTTGAGGGCAGGTCTTTAAAAATAGTGTTTAATTTTATATTACTTATCAAGAAAAGGAAGGAAAAACAGGTAAACCATGTGCTTAATATTTATTCTAAAAATTCATGATCATATCCTAAATTCCCTTGAGTAGTCAAGAGTTTTTCTGGGTAACCACTTCCTTTTTCTACATGACAATTTCTAGAAAATACTAAATATTGTATTAATATAACTCTTTGGGAAAAAAAGGAAAAAAATATTAGAGTTGGCATAAAGCTCTGCTAAAAAGGTTGGTCCCACATCTGAGGGAATAAAACCAGACAAATAACCAAACAAGGAAGAGGGGACCAGCAAAGAGAAAAACTGTTTCCCTCATCTACTTTCATCCTTATTGCTGGAGAAGCCTGGAAAAAGCACACAGGCTTTGACTTGGCCTTGGAAAATTCATCTTAGTGAGGTCTATTGTTTGCTATTGCAAATAATCTTCTAATCAAAGGTCTATATTTGGACTGCAAAAAAGAACAATGCTGGCTGCTTTTCAGGTGGTAAAGGTATATCTTTTTCTTTCAATTCATTCTCTTTATCTCCAGTTTTTACTTTTTATTTTCACAAATCCAGGCTGAGCTTTCCTGACCACGGTGTCATCCAGCGCTCAGCATTGTTTCAGCCATGCTCATTCCACCACCTGTGTCCAATCAGGATTCAAAATTTGGGATGATAACTCAGGATATGCCAATGACACCATCTAGGTTAACAGGATATAACAGAATAACAGAGAAAATATGACCAGTATATTTTCAATTCACCATCTCTGCAAACAGCTGCACAGAGGAAAAATACTATACTTTCTATTGGACAGCACTACAAATATTTTTATTAAGATTTATTTGGGGGAGAAAAATTATATAGAAACATACTTATCCTTTCATTCACAACATGTAAATAATACAGAGAGTACTATTTGTCATGCTGCTTGATTTCATGATAGTTGCAACTGGTAACTGAGAAATAATTTGCTTTTAATTATTGTTTAGTTGATTTTTCTCTTTAATTACTGAAGTTATGACTAAGGCACCAAATATGTAATGCAAGAACTTTCTGTACAGTAGATTTTCTTTAATAATAATGGCATTTTTATTGTATTCAGTCTGCAGAACATAATTTTTCAGCAATGAAAAGCAGTTACAGCTTCTTAAAGTGTGTATTTCTCATTTCCTTAAAACATATTGGAAGGAGATTTTCTTCTGTATGTTAGTATAGGTATAGTATCCTATGTAAAAAGATTTAGGATTTAATAGGTTTTTGACATTGCAGGGAAGTAAAATGTATAAAGTAGCCTGTCTCAACAAGACAAAAGCCAAGGGGTCTAGAAACACAGCCCTCGGGCTCCTCCTCTGGCCTTTGCTTTGCTGCCAGCCCAGAGAAGGCAACACCACTTTCCCCATCTCTCCAGGGCTCAGACTTTGGGAAAACCCAAAAGGAACAACCACCCAAGAACCATTTAGCTACAAGTCATGATGCACATTTTTTTCTGCCTGTTTTATGACTTAAATAGAATTGCACCGTGTTCCACACTCCCTGCTTTTCCTAGAGACTTTGTAGAAAGAGCTTTAACGTAACATAAACAGCGCTATCTGTTTTAGACCAGAGTGAAGTCAGTATTTTGAAACTGCAGAGCAATGCTAATTTTACTCGCCAGTCTTTCACTAGACTGGGGTTCTGGTTGGGTCACTGGAAAATAAACTTGTTTCAATGGCTTTTATAACCAGATAAGATCCAAACCAAGGTACTCATGCCAAATATCACAAAAAAACTTGAACAATAACGCATTGCAAAGAGCGACATTTAGATTAGGTTATTAAATGTGGGGAGGAGGTTATGTGTGTATAACACGCTTGCGAGCACTTGGGAATTTTTTGAACCGGTTTCTGCGGTCTTTTCTGAATCAGTGTTTTGACTGACTTCAGCAGGAGTTTTGCTTGCATAAAAGCTTCCGAATTCAGCGCCCGGTTTAAACATTTGGGTTGCGATGTGCCTGGAAAGCCAGAGGAATTAAGATATTTGCCCTGCTCTTGCTGCACTGGAGCTGACTCTCTTGCACCCTTGTGCTCTTTGGAAAATCCCAGCTATAGTTTATCTGAAATTAATTTGCCCACACTGTTAAGTCAATTACCCAAAGGAGCAGAGACTCGATTAAAAATCTATTTAGTTCAATAGGAAACAGTATACTTGGGATCAATTTTTTTTTTTCTCTTCGACTGCAAAGAATCTTATTGTATCCCTGTATAAATAATAAAGGTAGCGCACTATCCTCTCTTGCTCAAGCATGACTGAGCAGATACAGACTGTGCATAGCTCGTGTCACGAGCATCCAAAGAGAGACAGTATGAAGAATATCTCAAACACAGCCTCCGACACAGGGCACATTCTAGGTCTGCAAAGTAACCCAACGTACGGTCCAGATGGGCTGAGACACGGGTACCATCGCCCCCTGAATTTCCAGAGGACGGTTGTACCTGTCTCACCTAGAGAAATGTTTCTATTGTCAAGCCTACAGCAAACTGCAGACAGATTGGTGTTCTGCTCAAAGGAGTCCACATGAATCATGTATTAGTTCATTTAAAAGCACTTTGTAGACAAACATGCTCACTCTATCAGCAGGCACAGGGATGCAAATACTTCACTCAGTGTATATGAGCCCTGACAGGACATCTGTGATGCATGGGATGGAGAAACGGCTCATTCCGGAAAGATCAGGCAATAACAAGCAAAAAGGCTCACCGTATTTCGCTCTTTTTTTTTTCAGGAAAATGAAAATTTAACTTTGCCATCATGTTGGAAACGGAGTAAACACTATCAGCTGAAAACTAGCAGCGGGAAGAGGTAAATGATTTACAAGGTATTCTTCAATCATTTAGCAGAAACACAGAGGTTTTGGTTTAGGGGTAGAGTACTCTTGCAGCGGCAACTCTTCCCCAGGAACCTTAGTGCTAATATACCTGCTGCGCGGGACTGTCCTTCGGAGGTGAGGAAGAATTTAGATTCAATAAATGCTAAAGACATCTTTTGTACGCTAGCTGCTTGGCGGATGCTGATCCTGTAAATTAAAGCAAGCTAATGGGGGTGTGCAATAGCAAAGTATTTGGTGGACTCTCATTAGCAGATACAGTGTGTGGAATTAATTTCACTGAGAGAACTGGAGAATAATTTGTATCTAAAAAATGTGGTTTGCAAAAGCGTCCTGGAAGAGATTCAAACATGTATGGGCTTTGTCTAGGAGCGGCTCTAAATTAGCTTAATTTGTGAGAGAAAACACCATAAGATTGTAAGTACTGTAAGCATGAGTGTCAAAGTTATACTATCTATGATGTGAAGAACATTGCTTTCAGTCTCTGCCTTGATGCAGGTAACTTACAGGAATATCTTCATGGTTAAGTAGAGTACAATCCCTCCAGTTGCATATTACACTAATTTTCTATTTTCCCTGGGCTTTTCTAACTGCTGAGGTGGTATGTTTACTAACCTTATCCTCTGTTTCTTTTAATTATGTAGTCAAATACAAGTGACTCCTATCATCACATTAAATGACACAAGCCTCTTGCCCCTCCACAGTTAGGGGATGCTCATTTTTTTGATCCTCAGAAAATGTAGGAATTGATTTGTTCTCCTGAAGTCTTAATTTTTCCTCAGCAGTAAACCAAGTACTGGAAATAGTAACTCAGGCAATCAGAGTATTGTTACTGTTCCCAGAAAGGTAATTTTTTTAATAGCTCTGCATATTTAACAAGGAAGATGTGTTTTGAGCAATTTTTAATAAAGTAATATTTTACTATTCCCATTTCACCCTTGCAGGAAACTGCAAAGATCAGTGCTGGATTGAGATTGCATCCCCAGTCTTGGATCCTTTAACATCCCAGAAGGCACACATGAAAAAGAAAAATCCCCTTCTTATACTGTGAATAGGTGCTAACAGCTTTAAAGAATTACCTACCAAATATTAGGTGTAATTTAAAACTACATTTAAAGCAGCAAGGGTAGTTTAAAAGTCTACGTGGCCAACTAAAAGTCAGAGAGAGAAAATTACTTGAACACGTGTTGGATGAATTTCTGTCTGTGTGGGAGATATCGCACTGGTGGGATAATATATCCTCTGTTTAAAAAAGTGGGCAGATTCTATACCTGGTCTATGTATGCCATATGATTCAAAATTTGGTCAAATGCTTTTAGATAACTTCCATGTACTACAAAAAGAAACACAACTATGCTATCTAAGCATTGTGGAAGATTGTTTATATTGAAAGACATCCTTAGGCTAAACTATTAAATGAGGATAATGGATATGAGCCACCTAAGGCGCATGGAGGACTCGTTAATGAATTACTTGGTGAAACAAAGTCAGATGCTCTGCTCAGGTAGAGGCTGGGTTTGAGTAAAGTGCTTTTAGAGGATTAACAATACTGAGGAGGGGTCACATAAAATGTTCCATACACTACCCTATACCTTCTTCCAGGGCTGTCCAAGGACTGCCCCGATTATACAGTACAATATTTACTCAGTATATTGTGCGTTATGTCAATTTAAACATGCACTGTAACTTATTAGATATTTATTAGCTTACATTTTAAGCCCCAGTCTATTTTACAACCCCGATGCCCCCTGTTTTATGTAAAAAGGATATTTTAATAGATAAAATTTAAATTAGTCCATAACTTGATAACTCGTTACAGTCTGCTACTCTAATGAAACCTCCACTAATGACTGCCTTCAGTAGGCAATCCCTAATTTTAAGGAGCCATTTTAAAATATTTATAACATATCTGGTATGGTGGTGCTTGAACTGTGTTTAATAGGTATCTCGCCTGGGTTTTTCCCTGTGGTTTGGAGAAGTCGCTGTCAATAGTGACTCTTCCAGCCCCATCTTTGGTGGGTGCAGGATGGGAGCAAGGGCTGCAGCTTCAGTCTTGACGGGGGGGCAGAGACCTTGCACGTGTCCTCTGCATCCCAGGAGAAGGACAACCTGGCACATACTGGAGAAAAAGTCCCAAAGGAAGTAATAGCCCAAACCATAATCACGGATAATGGTTTATTATGGATTCAATCGAGGTGTAAGCATCTAAAAGACAGTAACCCAAGGTCTCTGCTGTCTGCGGAGCAACTCTGACAACTCATGTTAGTCTGTGCTGACAACTAAATGAGTTGTCATTCAGTCAACTGACAATGAAATGAGCCGAAGTCACTCCATGATTTTCACCTCTCCATGGAGGTAAGGTAGATGAGAAACATATGAAAACTTGTGTTTTTTCCCTAACAGGACATATTGCTCAATTATCAAAATTAATGCAGGAATTTACTATTGCCTGGATGCACCCAGAGCCTGCACCTCTCTAGACCAAGCCTGGAGATCCAGCACAGCAGGTCAGGAAATGGTTCCCAGTCCAGCTCCCTCAGCAGGACCTTCTAAACTGGCAGAGTTTTGCTTCCTAATTAATGCAGCACTTTGGAAACTGCCCTCCCAGCCCCATTGAGCTGCACGGGAAGCACAACTGCTGCACGTAACCCAGCCAAAGCCCCGCCAAACACCCGCGCGTCCCCACCACCGCTCCCGAAGAGCATCTCCGTCCTTTAAGTGCCGCGCCACGTTCTCAGGAGGCTCCTAATGCAGTTTGCTCCTTCTGCCTCGCTGGCTGCCAAGGAAGGACGCGCTCGGGGCCTCTGTGCACCCTGCAGCAACGAGCAGAAAGTCAATATACAAACTGTAGTGATTAATATTAAATACTGACTGCGGTTCTAAAGACCGTAATAATGTTAATGACAAAACAACAACCAACGAACAGATGCCAGGAACATAAGAAAGCTGAACACGTGTAGATGTGGAGGTGTTAGTAACAAATGCTAGGAGCTGCTTTAAGTCAGTCATTGCTTTCACTTTGGTGTTACCTTAACACATTTACCTTTGTAAAATATGTAAGGCAAAAGTCAGATGTAACCTTTGCTCAGATGCCACAACTTCAGCCGCAAACCAGTGGAGTAAATGTGAAATTACTCTCTAAATGCAAGATATCTGGTGAGGTAATTAGCACTCACTGCACCAGTATAAAACAATTTGAACCATAATCTGACCACTGGTTGTTCTAGGACATGTCCTCGTCACCACTGAATACAGGGAGTACCCGTACCCCAGTGGTACTGGGACACTGAGCTGCCATTCTGTATCACCTCCTTTTTCATCTATGAGAAAATAAACAAACCAAAAATCTCCCTCAGTGGCAATTTCCAAGGAGAAGAGAACACCAAATGGATTTTAAACAGGCAAAAACGCAACACATTAACAGAATTTTGGCCAAATGTCCTGCCAGGGGCCAGTCAGCAGGAGACGGCTGCCAAGCCCTGGTCCCTAGATCAACACCTCGTCCGTGATAAAAAGCTGGTCTTTAAATCAAAGGCAGCTCACAAAAAAAAAACCCAACCCCAAAGACATAAATCTGCATTGGCTACCAGCCCAGTATGATCTTCCAGTATATTTTTGCTGATGCTGCTTCTGGGATGGGACAAAGAAAACATATGACACTGAGACATCTGTGACACGAAGACCACCAGGTTGCCCGTAAAAAAGGAATAGGCAGCGGGTGTAAGATGACATTGCTGTCATGGGGCTACAAGTTCATCTCTCCAACTTTTTCTCCTGCCTCCAGGGAATTGCAGCAGCACAGCTAAGCCAGTTCTACATTTGAAATGGGCTGAGAAGGGCTTCATCAGAGACAACTTGTACTTTGGGCCTTTATGATGCAGGAAAGCATCAGGGTTCACTTTGATAATATTTTTGTAGAAACAGAAAGCATCCCACCTACTGAAAGTGTCCTGGGATTTTTTTTGTCACTGCAATATAGACATCGAATTTTGTTGAAATTCACTTAAAACCAGGGCAGTGATGTAACAGGCATTTCTCTGAGAGGTGTCCGAAGAGGAAATGGCCTCAAGTTGTTCCAGAGGATGTTTCCATTGGATATTGGGAAAAATTTCTTCCCGGAAAGGGCTGTGGAGCATTGGAACAGGCTGCCCAGGGCAGCGGTGGAGTCACCATCCCTGGAGGGGTTGGACAGATGGAGATGAGGTTCTCAGGAACATGAGTTAGAGGGGACTTGGTAGTGTTTGGTTAATGGTGGGACTTAATGATCTTAAAGGTCTTTTCCAACCAAAATGATTCTATCAGATGGACACCACACCTAACAGCCAGGACTTTATCACAAAAAAATATGGATTGGTGCTGCATCTGTGTTCTTCTTTTAAACAACTTTTATACAAATACTTCCAAACTTTTTCACTTAAAGGCCTTGGTTTTAGCAACTGTTTATTTAGCCCCATTCTGGTATTACTAAGGGCTTCAATATACCCATCTATAAGGTGTTATCAACAGATAAGTAATCAGTTACAGATGTGTACTCTTCATAAGTAGTATCATTCAAGGATGACACAACCAACTCAAAAGGGCTACCTTTTTTTTTTTTGTTTAAGTAAGAGACCTTAAACAAGAGAGAGTTAATCCACTTGTTTGGGGTTTTGGTTTTGTGTGTGTGTGTGGTTTTTGTTGTTGTTGGCTGTTTTGTACAAGAGGATGAAAATCTGTTTGCAGTTGTAACTTTTGCAGTATGTGAAATGTTTTATTTTTTTTTCCCTCTTCCATAATTGTTTTTACAGAGAGCTGTTCTTTCAATCAGGTCATTGAACTCTGAAAAACAAACCTTCAAGGCTGCTTTTGAAAAATTGGACCTTACTTTCCTTTCAATCAAAAGATTCACAACTTTCGTGTGTGAGCCAAGACTCAAAAAATAACATAAATCCTTTCAATGCTGTCTCTCTCTTTGCCTGTGTAGCAGATATTTCTGCTAACATTTACTTTTGTAATTTTTCACATTATTCTAGCTCTCAGAGGTTAATATTTACCATTCATTTTGATATTCACAAACTACAGAGGTAGGCTTGCAAATATCTGTCCTGGGAAAACGAAAAGCTCTGCCAGAAAATATGTTCAAGTTTCTTTGTGGAACTGTGGGAGACAACGCGCCATTGACAACATTTCTCTGTATTCATCTGGTCGTGTTTTAAACATCTGCACAATCAATTCATATGGTACAACAACTGGTATTTTAAAAAACATAACCAGATAATTACAGCTAATGTTTTTAGTCCCTTTGAACAGTGAACATGCATTAGGATAAAGAGCTTAGAACAAAACCACAGTGAACAGATATATATTAGGGAAGCCACTGAAATCATACCCTTAAACTGAGACCACGCATTCATTTTCTGGTAGACATCTACAAATATGGAAGATACTGCACGGTAGCAAAATTCAACAGCACACAGAACTGTCTGCAAAAGCTCACCCACTGCTTGCAATAATATCAAATCATAAATGAATTAATTTGCTTGCTGACCAAGTAGTTTGCCATATTAAAGTGCAAGTTGGCAAGACATGTATTCTATTATCCCAGACTGCACTCTTGACACTTTACATTATGAACATTTAGCATTCATCCTTTGATATTTTGAACACTGACTACAATGAAGCTGTCAGCACAAAGGAATTTTTTATTCAATTTTCAGATGTTACAAGCAAGGATCTTACAGAACCATCATTGAAAATACTGAACAAAGTAGAGATTTGATTAGTTAACTATGGAAGACAAAGAATATCTTGATGGTTGCAGTCTTTAGAGGTCTAAAAAGTTTGGGAAAGAAGAGATAGGGAGAGGACAGAGGAGAGAAGAGAGGGAAGGGAAGGGGAGAAGAGAGAAGAGGAGGAGAGGAGAGGAGAAGAGAAAAGAGAAGAGAGGAGAAGAGAGGAGAAGAGAAGAGAAGAGGAGAGAAGAGTAGAGAAGCAGTTATTGTTCCGTTTCTAACATGCAGAAAACAATATTTCCTGCAAATGTAGCTCACAGCAACTAGGAGAGTGATCATTTACGCAAAGGCTGCACTGGGCTTGTTTTGCTGTTGTCACCATGATCTAATGCTGGTTGGGTGTTGCGAGCAAGCAGAGATCATTGATTAACACTGCCAGACAGCTGTGTTGGAGTCATCACATCAATATTGTGTGCTCTCAGTTAAAAAAAAAAAAAAAAAAAATCAGAAATTATAATCTAGATTCAGTCGTCAGCAGGGAGGGTAAAACTCCACAGGGAGAGCAAACTTATTTTGTCACATCTTAGCATGTAACTAAAATTCTGCCACAAGTACCGGTTCCCCCAAAACTAGGGTGCAATTAGCAACCTACCAAGCCTTCTGAGGTAATAGAAGAATATATTTATATATATGTGTGTGTATATATATATATATATATTTTTACAGACCACAAGAAACTAAATTTAATAAACATTCCAGGAAGGAAGGGACTTGGCAGAATAGCCAGACAATGAAATACAGGCTTTTTACTACATGACTGTATTTTAAGACCTTGCAGAAAATGAACTGCTCAGTGATCACATTCCAACAAATTTGGAAATGCTTCTCAGTGCACCATGTTGTATCACAGTGATTATTTTAAAGCCTCAATATAAAACACAAATATCTGATTAAAACAAATTCTGTTCAAAGTCTGGGTGTTCTTTTTTATTAAGGATTCAGCTGTAGAAGTGAACTGAGTGACTACGGTCTGCTGATGTCCCAACAGCACCGAATGTGTGAAAGTTCAGGTGTACAGGGATTTATCTGGAGTACTCACCATCATTGAAAATAGCAATAAATAGTGTTTTGCAATGCTCTTTGCATTTCTTTATCTGTCCTTATTGTGTCTGAGTCACATAGATGAGAACACCAGTTTATCTCATCTCCTTCATCAAAACTGCAATTGGAGCATATACAAGCAATGGTTTTTTAAAGTGCCACTCGACTCATAGTTGTATCCAGGTAACAAAATAAAATAGCAAATGAAAGAAAGAATACTGGAGGTCGTGGAAATACGGACCTATAAAGATACACCTCAGATTCCTATGCATACTCAAGTAACAAGGCAGGACTGCAGGGAACAACTTGATGGCTTTCTTTGTGCAGCACTGCAGACAAGTCCACTTTTTCACTCAAATTCATTTGCTTATGGGGAACCAGGGAAATTTTGACTAGAGCTGGCCAAAGCTTAATCTTCTCAGTCTATAAAAAATTTAAACAGTTTGCTCCCATTTCATAAATGTTGACATTCCCCGTGAAGGGAGAAAATATCATATCAGAATGTTGCCCTAAAAAGAAATAGGAAGGGACCCTCCAGCCTGGGAAGCTGAGATGCGATGCTCGCTGCATCCCAACTCCTCTGCAAGGGGCTGGGCACTGCCAGGGGCTCCTGACCAGGGGCTGTGGGTGTTCTTGGGGCCTGGGGCTTTGCATCTGGGGGACATCACTGCCAGGCTCAGCCCGACCCCTTCTGCACAAACTGTCCTATGTGGATGGAAGGAGATATGAGCGGTGTGAGATCCGTGTGGTGGGGCCTCCTAAAAACTGACAGTGGCTTGGTGTGGTCCCCCGGCAATCCATGAGGTAAGAAAGCTGCTGACCTGGTAGAGACTATTCTTCTTTCCAGGCATCAGCAGCTACTTCTGAAAAGTCTTTCAGCTGCAAGGAGTCTATATGGAAAGAAAAAAAATAAATTCTCCTTATAGCTTCACTGGGCACCACTAAAATCTACATATGCAACGTCAAGAACCAGAGCTGTGGGGAGCTCTTGTACATGTCTTTAGACAGAGCTTAATCTCGCTCAGAGCCAGGATTAGCAGTGGGCTGAGTCATACTCCAGTCATTTCTGTAAAGAGAAAAGGAATAAATAATGGCACTGACCCTGAGTTGTGACACTCCTACACGATATTCCTGATTGCATGTGAGGTCCTGATGCTTCAACATGGCCAACATCCATGGAAGTTACCAGAAAACTCCAGCTGGTTCCTGAAGTGGCTCCTGCGGAGTCAAGGTCTGCATTGCAGATATTGCACCTGATAAAATGCAGCCAAACAGGAGACCCAGAACAGTAGCTTTTCTTCTGCCATTTAACATACCTCATAACCCCGAGGCCATTGTCTTAAACAAAGGCTTGAACTCTGAATGAATTGTAATTCTTGCAGCCTTGAAACCCAGGAGAGTGCAATCCTTGCCAGAAAGATCCTGAAGGGGAGAAGAAAAAAAAAATGAATAAACTTGATAATTATGAAAAAAAAGAATATGCACATCCATAGTTTTGCAAAGTTTGGGATTGACTAGAAGAATCAAAGCTGTAGCCTGAAGAGAAAATCTGTATTTGAGGTGTGAGGTTAACTGACAAAAATCAAACTTAAGACTGAAGGCTTAGAGAAGAGCTAAAACATACAAGAAGCCTTACAAGAAAAAAGTATCAGATTACTTTTTATGACCAAGAGGCAAAACTAAGAAAAATATTTCAGACAGAAGAGCTGTTATTTTTGTAGCTTTGAAACAATACGTAACTAGCACAAAAGATATCACAAGACAGGTAATCCAATCATTTTAGAGTTTATGACTTCAATCTTCTCCACATGAGAGACTTGACTGTGCTTCGTTTCTTTCCATAAGTGAATAAATTCAGGGAATCACAAGCACGATTATTCAGATTTGTGTTTTCTTCTCAGGTTTCGAATGTCAGAACCAAAGGACTAGTGGCCTTGAGTGCTGCAGGAAAACTTCATACATGAGCCTGAATTATACCCGTACATGGAGCAAAATGTATATAAATGCTAGTGCTCCCCCAGTATTTTTTTCTTTAGTAATCTCAATTTAGACTATTTCTTATTCCCATATAACATATGGAAAATGTGGTAGTGCGAAGACAAATTGACAATACTGAGAAAACTGTGTATTATGTCTAAGGAAATGTTCGTATCAGTGACACCTTTCTGAAAATGTGACCTACAGTGATATCCATGTCTTGAGCAACAGCAAGGACATTATTTTGAGTAGTAGGACATAACATGGACACCGGTGCAGCACTTAGGATGTTTGCAGTGACCAAGTCTAAATCTTAGAATTCAAAGGTCCTGTTCACCTGCCCAATCCTGAACTGCTCCTGGAGTCTTAAACTTTTAAAATATTGTCAAGATATCCCAAACTAGAAGCCCTCATCCATGTATCTATACCTGGGAGGCACTTAGGGCACAGTCAGATGGAAAATACAAAATAGGAGGTTTGTCCTTTCCCAATGCAGCCACGGGGAGCCCCTCCTGGTACACAAAGGCTCAGTGTCAAAAGGGTTCACACCAGACAGGGAAGAAGCGGAGTCTAATTTCTCTCTAACTTCCTGAGTGATTTTTTTCGGCTATTTGAGTTAAAAGTATATGCTTTGTAAAGGCAATATTCTACTTTTCAGAAAATAACGACATCCTCATGGATGGATACAGTAGCCTACAAGCAATTAGGGCAGTTCCTTGAGAGAAAGGCGACCCTGACCGAGTTTAAGGACTTTCTTATTTATTTTGCATTAAGTAGTCATTGAAGAAAGAACAGAAAAGTTAAAAGAGCAGAGACCAAGACTTTGTGCTTTGATCATTGTATTCTTGTAGAAAAGAACACGTAACCACCACCACCTGCTCAGTCTTCGCCTCTTCTGTTCTGCTTAATTTGGGGGAGATTGCGTATCTCGGTAGTTTAAAGCGAGGACCAAGGCTGCGAGTCACGCATAAAGCCCAGGGAGATGAGGGATTTAGACTCCTTTAACATCAGCGTTTCCCATTGATCAATTTGGGCACTCAGGACGTTTGCTGTCATGGGTAGCCAGGGCTTTCCAAGATGCTGAACACTCCCCAGGCACTGCACAGGCAGCCCAGGCATCTAAATTAGAGCTCTGCACTCTTCTCCCAGGACGGACGGTGTGGTGGCTGCTGTGCCACCGAGCACAGACTTCAGAAGGTCCCTTTGGGCATCCACACCATTATTGAGTCCAGGCTGGGAGCACGCTGTTGAAGGCCACCTCCCAGATGTCCCCACGTCACCGATGTGGGGAGCATCACACAGCTGTCTTGAAGCACATGGGCTGGATATCTTTTGGGTGAAACTAAACCAGAAGACGTGTTCTATCCAGTAATGGGTCTGCAACCAGCAGGACCAGACTCGCCACCATCTGAAGTGAACAACCTGGAAATGCATTTATTGTGGATGTCTGGTGCTCAGTACCAAGAATTTCACTTTGCAGATCTGTTCCAATGAGTTATTGCCGATGTAGCTGCAGCTTTTGTGAAGCAGCTTCATTAAGCTAAAATATTTCATCATTTCATCCCTTCACTCTTCAAAAAAATATATTATTTCCTATGTTCAGATGCAGAAGTAGATGGTAGAGGTTCAGTGCTCTTACCGCATTGTATCGCTCTCTGTGCCCAAAGATTTCAAAGCGCCTACAAACCTCAGCCTCGAAGATATGTAGGTATCACCCACATTTTAAGCAAGGGTAACAGAAGATCAATAAAATAGTTGATCCGAAGTCTCACAATGTGACAGCAACGAAGTCAGAACAGAAACCAAATTTCATGATTGGTCTTGTGCTTTACCCTAACAATCGTTTTTAACTAAATATATCTGATGTTTGGTTAGCCTTGTGTAAAATTCTGTGAATATGAGCTCTCCTCCGTATGTGGCGCTGGAAACACCCCACCCTTTCTAGAATAATTCGGCAGTGGGGGATACGAACAGAGCAGGAAGACCAAAAGGCAGTAAAAAGGCAAAAGGAAATTGGCTGCCGCTTTACCAATTTCCTGTTGGGGCTCTTCAGGCTGGATTGCTCAGGACAACCATTACAGAGAGGTTTGCGGCTCTGGAAATCTTTTATTGACCTCTCTGTAAATACAAAACGGCCCATGAATTAAATGGGAGGGTCAGTCTGAGGAAGTTCAACAGACTCGGCAGATTCTGGGGAATAAGCAATAGTGCGGAGCAAGAGGACTGACTGAAAACGTGCAGTTATTGTGCGAAGGATTCCTTTCTTGGGAGCAAGCTCCCCGGGGTTTTCCAGGCCAGGATTTACAAGGATAATGAAGGGTGTTGGGTTTTTTTCCCTTCCGTTACAACAATTTCAGCTAAAGACAAGACAGAGTTACAGGCAACTGTCTGGCTGCTGAAAAGATGTTTGCCAAAGTTTTCCGTTGCCCCGTTCCCCCCTTCATGGTCACACACTCAATCCTGTCGCATCCCTGCTCTCCAGATGGGACTTGGACGTTGGTGCCAGCAAGCTCTGTTCACTGCTCCACGCCGTTTTCCCCACGCTGCAAGTTATCTCTCTAATTACACCAAAACCTGAGAAAAAGGAGCTTTGCGAAAACACTTGCTCTTGGATTCTCTCTCCCTCCTCTTTTCTTCCTTTTTTGTTAGCATTAAACAATCAATATTTTACTTCTGCTGCTTTTTAAAAGGAGTCAGAATGACTTACAACCATTGCCTTTATATTAATTCCCCTGTTATTATAGGAAAGTGTTTTATCCAAATAGGCATTGTACCTCCTTGATTTGAAATTATTTTCTTCAATTAGATAAAAAAGTAGAGGGCATAAAAAATCTTCTACATGTCTAAATATTAACATTTTGTCTGTCCCTCACTTACTTTTGTTTTATCAATGACCACTGAAACTCCAAAGACTTATTTGCAGGGGATCTGTGGATTCATAATTTGGATCATAATCTCCTTGATAAAACCCTAAATGAAATGAATGGAGCTCTTGCTACTGAAAGTTCCCAGGAAATTAGTATTGTGGACAAAAGAGAAAAGTCTGACCATGATTGAAAAGATATCTATGCTTTGGTCTTGAGAGCTGGATGTTTTCAAGAAGAAAACAAAATAAAAAACAAAACAAACAAACAAACAAACAAACCAGCCCCAACAACATTCAAAAAGTTAAAACTAACTTTGAAATTTCTGATACTTTCATTTCATCTCTATATTTCAGAGCAGCAGCAATCTCTCCTTTCAAGCTCTGATGCTGGTCTGTTGTTTTTAATCAGGAAACCCACTTTAGGACGTGCTGACAAAACCGGCTTTTCTATAACATCCTCAGAAGAAAAACACAATTATTACAGCTTGCAAACCCCCATTTATCACGTTTCATTCATACCAATGTAAAAGCCTTGGACAAGGACACAGTGTGGCTGAAATTTGTAAAACCCAGATGTGTGGGAACCGCTGCCTGAGCCCAGATGGGACCAAAATTAGAGCGTAAAGAGACTGAGGAGGAAAATTGTTAGCTCTTCTTTGACTGGTAATTTCCAAACATTAATGACCTTGAAGACTGACCAGTGGAGTCAGCAAACAAGTATATGTTAAAGGAGACAGAATTTCTTCGAAGGTAGGCATCTTATCTTCAAATCTCCTGAGTCCTCTCAGATGTGAAATAGAAAGTTTAGTCAATTCGTAAAAGTGAAAAAGTGGACAGGCTTCACATAACCAGAAATTGATAAAATGTAAAAATCTATATTTATTTTAATATAATATAGCAACTTGGAAGTTTGAGAGGTTCCTGCCACTTTTTGGGGGGCCTCAAAGATGTGTGTACAAATTCATTAATGCATTAAACCAATAACAGGTTTAGGAGTCTGTACTCCTATAGTACACACTAATTTTTGTGCCATACAAAGGAGAGTTTGGGGTGAAACAAAACTAACATAATAGAAACAAAGAGATGCCCAAAAACCTCAGAAAAAAAAACGGAGTATGAAGACTGGATGCAAAATATTGCTTTCTGAATGCCTTCAGGCCTGAATTATTTGTTTTGTTTCACCAGTCATGAGTAATTTGGCAACGTGATAGTTATGCAGTATCCTTTTTTAAGCCCCTCTGTTGGCATTATGATTGCTTAAATATCTAAAAATCTCTAGTGGCACGCAAGTGGGTGAAAAACAGAAGCAAAACAAAAAGCACAACAAACAAATAAACCAAAACAAAACAGAATGGGGGAAAAAAAACCCAAACAAACAGACACAAAAAACAACCAAACAAAAAAACCAGGAAAATAAATTTGGAAAAGTATTGAGAAGCCATCTGTAATTTGCTTCCATTTGTCATGCTTAGGAAGAGAATGCATTCTGCAGATCAAATCCTTTAATCCTTGCAAATGTGATCAAATTTGTATCACAGTAATTTTTACATTTACAGAAAAGCTGATACTTTAAATCTCCTCCTTTTACTCAAATGATGCAAGGAGACATTCCTGGAAAAAGAGAACATTTCACAGTGCCTTCCTTCTAAACTTTGCCTGTAAATACAGAACTATTTATATGTTTTCCCTTACCTTTTTAAAATTTTTTTTCCTCCAGAACAAATTCAGGCTGTCCAAAACCTAAGCCTGGAAGTGAGCTGAGATGCTCTCAGCCTCTCCCAGCAGCTCGGAGCTGCACACGCACCCCGCTGGGTTCGTGCGGACCAGAAATGTCCCCGAGCCGACACGTCGGCACCGCTGTCCTGTCCGGGGCCTCCCCAGCGCTCTCTGCTCCTGCTGATGTCCATGGGGTTCTCCTCCAGCTGCTCACCCCCAAAATATTCTACCTGAAACGACAGAATTATTATTGCAAAATGCTAAGAAACCACAAACAGGGAGGCAGGGTGGTGCCAAGTAATCATGTTTTTTCTTCAACTCCTTCCTCCCGCTTCTCCGTCCTGATTTCATAGAAAAATTATTTACGAACAAGGAAAATCTCATCTCAGGTCCCCAGCACCAAAATTTAGGCTGTCCTTCCTCTCCTCCCCACACACAGCCTCCCCATGGGCTTAGCACAGAAAGGCTCGTCCTAAATAATACTGGAAAGGGCCACATTAGAAACCGCAAGATTAACTCGATTTACCTAAACCTTTATCAGGGATACAGATATTTTTCGTTCATCTCTTCTCTAGACACCCAGTCAATAATTTAGAGGAAGATTCTTCAATTACTCCATTCACTTAAAAGATATCAATATCATACTTGGGAGAAAAATCCCGTAAAATTCAGTGCAGTCAAGTACTGACTTTAATGTTGCTTCTTCAGAGGACGCGGAGCTGAGTCTTGCATGTGATTCCCCTGTCTGCAAAACACAGAGGAAAAGAACAGACAGCACTGGGAGATCCCCCAGTCCTCCAGGAAAAGAGACAGAGATGAAAAGACCAGACTTTTACTTATGTGTTTATCAAGAGTAAGAACAAATCATTTCTATTTAAAGGAATGATATTGGCACATGCAGTTGCCAATGGTCCATTTAGTCCCGTGTCTTTTTAGCAGTGGTGATCCACGCTGGATACTTCTGAGAAACAGGGAGGGAAAGAAAACAAAACCCGCAAACCTTCTGGCACATGAACGTGAATAAATGTGAATTTAAATTCAAATTTATATGGGAATAAAAATGGAGATTCTTCATATTGTAAGAGAGAATTATTAACAACTTGAGAAGTCAGCCTGGTACTAAAAGGGTAAAAGGTCTTCTAAGTAAAATTCCTGAGACAAACATGATTTTTAAGAGCAGGGATCAAAATTAAGATTTCATTGAACGAAATTGTCACTGACACTGATTTTCAGCCAAGATTATGTATATGCCTGATACACGCACATGTGTGTTTTCACTTGGTCAGCAGAGAGTTTGAATTTCTTATGGAGACCACCAACTTTGCTGGACATGTTTCAGTTCTGGGAAAAAAAAAAAAAAAAAGAGAAATGCATTTAACTCATTCTTGCCACAAATAACTTGGACACATTATTGACAAAGGCCAATGTCTACCCGGAGACACACGCATCCAACAACATTACACAGCAGAGTTAAGAGGTGTAGCTGCAGGGAGAGTCTAGCAGCGGCTTTGATTAGTCTGATCACTGTTTTAAAGAGACAAATTTGACAAAGAGACAAGAATCTCACTGCACAAATCCCCGTGTAATGCTATAACGGCCAGCAGCAAACAGGCATCACTGAAAATTCAGCCAAGGTACCAACGAGTCGCTCATTCTTATCAGTCTGGGCTGTCATTTATCACACACAACGCTCCCATCCCTTCTAGAAAAGCTCCCTGACACCCACCTGTTAATGAAAAGCTTTAGATGAAGCTCTGAAGCCAATGGAGAAAGTCCACTCACCACAACTTTTGGAAACTCGGGTTTGAAAGAAAGGACATAGACATTGGTTGGCAAGTTGGAGGTTTTGCAATGTAAATGGGTCAGATTCAGCATACTGGTTCCAGTAAAGTAATGAAAAACCTGTGGGTGATAGTCCCATCTTTGGTAAGAGCATGATTTTCGTTTGTACTTCACCGAAACTCCACCATAATTCATTAACGTATGTACAATTAAAAAGGAGTTATAGGAGAATGAAATAAAAGAAGGGCTGATAGATAGTGTTGTGTTGACAGGTTCCGCTTGGTTGGTAACATCAAGTGGCAGAATGAGAACAGTTTTTAAGATATGATTAAATATAAATTTTACCAAAGCAGCGGTGAAACATTATAACTTTAGGCTTTTAAAATTCCGTACACATTTTAGGATTCCAAAAATAAAGCACCAGCTTCTTAAAATTGAATCTGTGCCTTGTATCACTTAAGCAAGCCTTCATCCGAGCTACAAGGCATTTTTATCTGCAGGACCAACCCAGGAGGATTTAGAGAGGTGACAGATGGGTGTGCTTACTTGTACACAAATTGTTAAGCTCCATCTTTATGCCTGGAGTCCCTGATATTTATCTGGCACCTCTGAAATGATCCTCGTTCACAGCGTGGTCTGTGCCCTCACTTGGGCTGAGATCAAAGTCAAGCCCACGTGTTATTCCAAACAGAAAAGGAAATACGAAGAGCCTGCTCAGCCTGGCTCAGGCACACAGCCTTCCTCCCACCTTCACATGTCACATCTCACGTCAGGTTGGGTGAAAAACATGCATTTTCTTTAGGCCAGGACTTTACAAGCAGCTTCTGTCAAGCTAAGCATAGACTTACATGACACTTTCCCTTCTGGAGGTGCACAAACCTCATCTGATGCTTTCAAGTGCCATTATGATTCGAAGAGCAAAGTCCCATCCTTGCTGAGTACCCGGGTTTGAGGATCTCTCTGCTCTCACAAAAAACTCTAAACCACTCCTCTTCCCTGTACCCGTTTCTGGGAGTTGACTGGACTTGCCACCATGACTGCATGTAATTACACTGGGATTTAAAGACGATATTTTGTTCTCATTGCACACTCACTTATTAGTAAACGAACACCAGCAGTCACACAGACAAGTAAAATCAACCAGATATTTAATAATTTTCCTTGATTTTTTTTTTAATGGTTCTGCAGGAGCGTTTCCTAACAACAATAGACCTAGGAGAGCAAGATCATCCTAATTTAAGTCAGTGTGCGTTCTTTACCTATTAAAAAATACCCATATTAATTAGTTCCTGCTCTAATTGCACGAAGAATTATTCTGAAAAAGAAAAAGAAAATCAGGAGCAAAGCAACGGACTATTTACAAGTGCCAAATCTAGAAATAAATATTCAACATGGCCTTTTTAAGTCAAGTGCCCAGCCAGTTTTGAATAATAAAGCAGGACAAAGTCATTTACACAGAAAAAGCTAATGATTTCTGTATTTTGCTGCTGGTAAAGAATTGAAGGATAGCTGATTTGAATCTTCCTTCAATCTCCCATCAATAAAACAGAGACAAGGCAGATTCGAAAGCTGATCTGGGAAAGTCATGTTTTTATAATTGCTTTTTACCCTCAGGCGTTTGAAATCCAGAGGGTCACGAGTGCCTGTGTTAGTGCTGGAGCAGGCCAAGAGGCCCAGTCAAAACCCTGAGACGCAAATTAATTTGTTTGTGGTTCTCATGTCTAATTTGGGGAAAGAGAAAACTCTTTGCCACTTTACAGGGTTATAATCTAATTAAAGGGAGATACATGTGAAATATTTATGCAACCTTTAGGAAAAAAAGAGAGAGAGAAAAAATTTTTTTTGCTCAGTCTCATTTGGGAAATTTTCTGAAATATGGGAATGGAACAATTTATAAAACAAATACAGCAAAATCACAGGCAAATCATTTGTTTGTAAAGATTATTCACAAAATTTCAAAATAGATTAAGTTAAACATTCCTATTTTAAACTAGGAGACTCACAAAATGGCAAAGAAGCAAACCGTGACTTCTTGCCAGTACATCCACATTAACAGCCAATATTATGTTGGAAAAGAAGCATTATAAGCATAACTCTGCCTAGAAAACATTTAAATTATGCTGTATTAAGGAGATAGAAGAAAGGAAAGTGCTATCAAGGGATAAGCTTCATGGAAAAACAATTCAAGTTGCTCAATATTTTGTGTTCTCCAAGTGACATGCCTTTCCCAAGTAGTGCTCCAGTACAATGTCCATCTGATTTATACAGCCAAAACCGAGAGCGTCTTCCCTATGTGTAACAGGGCAGTAGTACATCGCACTGACATGCCACCACATTGGGCTTACGGGTCTTTTCCCATCGCATCTGAACATGCAGCTCCAGGCACGGGGCACGGCCGTATTAAAAGATTGCCTGCCCTTTGTGTGGCTCCTTATTTTCCATCGAGGTCAGACCTCACCACAGAAAGGTGTCTTGATACTGGAGAGCAACCCCGCTTCATGCTGGAATCCTTAAAAAAATTGAAATTTTGATTTTAAAATGCACCGAGTTTTATAACGAAGCTAGAATCTCCCGTGTCCCAAGAATGGTTTTTTTTTAGCTGATGGAATGGGGAAAATTCTAGTCTAAAGAGTGGAAAACTCAGAGTAATGTAAACACATGAATATTAAAACTCCACGCACTTCACAAAAGAGAATTCAGTGCAAGGTGGAGAGACGCCGCTCTGTTTACAGCGCGCTTTTCCCCAAACAAGGCAGCCTTCCCTTCACACTCGCTATCGTTAAGCTCCATTTGGGTGAAAACCATCACACCGCGTCTCGCTTCAGCACGGCAGCTGACCCTTTCTGAAGGTCCCTTGTGCTGCGTAAAGTGTTTGCTTCCTTGAGAAGAACTTAATGAAAATGGACAGTAAATCACTCGATTTCAAGTTTGCATTTGTTTATTTGGCATCTGATTATAACCAGCTCATTGACCTTGTTTGATAGGTGATGGGACAAGCTCTTAGAGCGCTGGTTGATAGAGACAAGCGCTGAAAACAGCAAAGGCTTTTAAAACTTTTCAAAATAGGTAATGGCCAAGCAAATATATCATCTCATCCTGCGACTCCTGTCCTGTAAATATGTGTGCGGCTCTTAATCACACTAATAAATGCGCCGGAGCCAAAGGGAATACCTGAATGAGAACGAGTTTGCAGGGCCAGGGCTTATTCCTCTAGATTTGTCAGAGGAAGCTTGTCAAATAAACTGAAGACTGATAGCTGCTATATTTTCCCTTATTATAATCCAGAAACAACATACTTGGCTGAACAAAATAAAAATAAGTCCTCTTTGAGGCTACTCTGTTTGTCTTGACAGCAAGCTTGGGTTTTAAGCCAAGATTCCAGATTGTTTTTATGAAAACATTTCCACTTGTCTGAAAGAGTATATATAATGGATATGTGATAGCAGTAATGCAATGCTGAAGTAATCTCCGGAGAATGCACACATCTCCGGGGACGGCGCGCTGCACTGGGTACTACACACCAGGAAAATAAAATTGGTATTCTAACAATATGGAGAATGCCTCCGATTTGTACCTTGCAAAAATACCAGTCCTCATTTATAATTCAGCTGTAATGTGTGCTTTCCTTGTAGGAAGTGTTTTGCTTTTGGTAGGAAATGGAAGTGACAGTTTTGAAGGCTCTTGCTGACTTCATGCGGGATCAGAGCGCGGAGTGGCAGCGCCGTGGCACCGCGTGCTGAAAGCGGCCGGCTCGATGGGCAAGATACCGCGAAAAAAAAAAACCCAGACCTATCTGGAAAACAGTTTCATATTAATCGTCCCACTTACTTTATGTTAACTTTGAAATGCGATGTCATAACTCCTGCTCGATCAAGAGGCAATAAAGCAAGTTGAGGGGAGGGGTGGAACTAAGCCCTTTTGCAGGATGGTGAGGTTTTGTGACCCAGCGCGAGGGGAGGGGCTGTAATAACTCACCGCAGGGCTCCGTGTGAAGCTGAAGATCTCTTCAGTCTCCAAATTAACCCACAGATTTAGGCCACTGGATGAGCGGGAGCACGAGGCTTCTGGTGGGATCCTCCTGCCTCTGGAGTCTATACAGAGAAAGTCTAGAAGTACTTGTGTGAAGCCAAGAAAATTGATATTAGAGAGTTCTTCCGTGCCACAGGTGAAAATCAGAGCCAGAAGCACCGCGTGGAAACTGAAATGAGCCTCATTGTATCAGCAAATGGACACTGGAGCAACTGATGCAATGAATTTCCCATTCTTAGAAATCTTTTTGCTCAGCATCTTTTTGACAAAAGTTGCTGGAGACGTGGGGCTCCGAGGAGGGGACGTGTGGGGCAGGAACACACAAATGCCGCTTCCAACGACCGCCCCTCGAGCTGCAGAAATTGCTGCACAAACATGGTCACAAAGGCAGAAAACAATTTTCAAATTTCATAGGCATTACCGGCTATACCCTACTTGTCTTATTTAATCTCAACGAGATTAAATCTTATTTAATCTCAAAGAGACATGAGAGGACAGGGACAAATATCCAGCCGAGCGGTTGCCACTGACAGAACAGAAAGGGCTACACCACTCTGCAAAATAAAAATTGCGGCAAATACTGAGTTTTAAAGGGGAATGACAGGAGGTAGCAGTGTAATGTATCTCATTTGAGTGCATCCAAACAGTATAACATTATTTTCCAGGGAAGTTAATGGGGTTCCCAAATATGCACATCTGAGGGCAGAATCTGGCCCTGAAGTTAACTATTTGAACGATGCAAATTTAAAATTTAAGACATACATCAAAGGTAAGCCTAACTGTTCAGTCATTTTACTGAATCCTGGCATAAGAAAAAGAATTCAATTTTAGAATCTGTCTGTAATTCAAAAGGGGGAGAAAACAGTTTAAAATATATTCCTTGAAGAGAGATGCAAGTTTCTCATTTATATTCAATCTCGGATGAGATTTGGTAAATGCAGGCCCTTCCACAAAGTGAATATTATAGTGAGGCCGTAACATTTTACTAACACAAATTCATAAGGTGACCCTGGAGATCAACAATAAAACAAAATTCCGTAATAGACTTAAATAGCAAAAAGGTTTCGGTGTTTCTGTTGTCTACCCAAATATGTTTCACTCCGTACGGTTTCTCTAGGTGAATATTTCCCTATAATCTTTGTACAGGGCCTGTAAAGAATAAAATACATTTTCAATCAACTAAAATCACGAAGCATTCTTGATAGCTGTACATTAGCTTTTTACAGCTGTCTTGGTTTTTATACTGTCTCTTGCAGAGCGGATTTCCCCCTCCCCACACCTATAAAAGGTAGGCAAATTAAACAAATTATGAACTATGCAGTGGTTGAATACTTTGTAAAATTGTAGAACCAGCTTTTAGAAACCTTTAGTGCTCCATCTCCCAGAGGTGAAATGCCAGCCTCCATTCGGGTCTCTTTCAGTTGCCCTTGCCACTTCAAAATGTGTCTGGAAACAGCTCTGCAGATGGCCTCGTATGTTTTACAGGAAATATTACTTAAACATTGGAAAGGATCGAATTTCTCCTGTTAGGAATTACAAATCTGGATTTCATTTTCTCTCTTTCCCCCTCCACCAAACCATGGGAAAAAAATGTGACTGTTACTTATGACACTAAAGAAGTATTTGGGATTTTTATTTTTTTTAATATGCCACTTGTATTGGAAAATAAAGAATAAATCTTGGAAATGCAACCCGGTTAAATAAGTCCTTTTCTTTATATAAAATAGTAGCTAATTGAAAAGATATCCCAAAAGCATCAAAGGTTTTTTTTTATATACTAAGATCTGGAAAACATATTGCGTACGATTTCTATTTTTGCTCTTATTCTTATGAACGTGAAAGAATAATAAACTTTTCTTTCAGCTTTGCAGAGAGAGTTTCTTAACATTTGAAACATTTCTTACATATTGACCTTGGTTTATGTATTCTGCAAAGATTCATTAAGCTTATGGGGGTTCTATTGTCAGGAAAATGGTTAGCATTAGTAAAACACACAATTAAAATAGTAGCAGGTGATGTCAGTTTTAGTAGAGTTGACATTAATGACCTGTTCATAAGGGGCAATTTCCACACTAATGTCATGTTCTTTAAATGGAAATAGCCAGGAATACACATTTTCCATGTAAAATAACCTTTTTTGTAATTCATTAAATTCCCTTTCCCCCTTTATTTAAGTAGACACCTTTCCAAGAGGGAGTAGAATTCCAAATAAAGACATAGGAAATTAAAATCAGAGTTCCCACAACTAGTCTATTTAATATTCATATTCAGAAAAAGATCCATAAACTCTTTTTCTTCTTTTTTTATTAACAAAGGAAATAAACTCCCCTTGACAGACTATTTTCCCAGCCATGTTCAAGAGTCAGCGTGCAACAACTGCCTTTGTTTTGGGCTAGAATTATATACCCTTGTATAAGGGCTGGGCAGAGATACATGCAGGAGGAGGTCTCTGCTGTGCCCCAACGCATCCCTTTACCTGGACAGAGATGGGATTTGTGCCCAAATTCTCTCCATGGATGTTATAGATCCTGCAGAGCCCCTGGGGCCTTAGCCAAGATGGTGCTGGAGCCACGATCAATGTGGTACTGGAGTCATGGCCAATGTGGTGCTGGAGTCATGGCCAATATGATGCTGGGGCCATGGCCAACGTGGTGTTGGAGCCATGGCCAACGTGGCACTGCTTTCCCTTCATTGCAAGACCTGCGTCGTCAACATCACCGCTTGGTTTTCATGGGAATGGCTGTAGTGGACATGCAAGGAGAGACAGGCAGAAAAATTGGGTGCTCAGCACCTCAAAAGGCTTCCCGCATCACCTCCATCCCCTGCTTGACGATTTCTGGGTCATTTCACCCTGAAGGCTCACCCTGGGGTCACCCAGCTCTTCCCAGCACATCTCTACACCAGTAGCTCTCCATCAACATATTTTCTGTTGTCGCTTTTCTGGTTTTGCTCTTTATAGGGGAAAAAAGGCCAAGGCCAAGTGGCATTGACTTGCACTTGTCTCCTCGGACACCGGACACCAGCCACCACAGCGCAACACCCGACCCACGAGCACTGGGCAATATCGTTGGGCTCGGCAGATGCAAAGGCAGCAGCAGATGCCACTACAGCAACCGGGTTGGCGTCGTGGCCCAAGTCAAACATTTCGCCAGCGAGACGGGATCAGTTGTCTCCAGCTCCCCGTCTTCTCACGCCCCTCTCCTCTGCCGTAAAAATGTTTTCTTTATTCAAGTTCGCATTATTGTCATGGTAATCACTTCAAGGAAACCAGCGCGGTTCTACGACTGGCTGTCTGTCCGTGGCAGAGATCTGCCAAATAATTTGGCACCGTTTGCTCTAATTGGCAGCCTCTGCCGAAGAGACACCCAAGCCTGAAATGGGGTTGCTGCGGGTCATCCTCCGAGTGCGCTGGAATTTGGCAGCCCGGTTCGAAGCGGCGGCACGCGGTGGCTCGCTGCCCTGGATCTGGCTCCGGCGACCGCCAGCCGATGCTTAGGCTTCCACATTTCCCCTCAAAAAGAAAAAAAAAAAAAAAAAAGAGAGAAAGAAGAAAAAAAGAAAGAAAAAAACCCCCCACAACACCGAGTGAATTAAGGATAGAGTTTCACCCTTAACTTTGAATCTCTTTGCTTTTGTGCGTGTCACAACCTTAACACCGTTTTTTGCACTTAATTGTAAATCTCAGGGCTGCTGATGAAGCAAGAATAAAAATTATAGCACAATCAGGAGGGGTGGGAAAGGAAAATGGATTTTACAAGTGCACACTTTTAAGAAAAGAAGCTGTCCTGAAACATAAATAAAAGTAAGCCCTAGGGACCACACCTCTGGCATTAACTGTCTAGCCACCAAGGGCCATTACGGTACAAATTTAGGGTCAGCTAAAGAGCATTTCTATGGCAGCTGAATATTCAGAGCTGTAAAGCAGCCGTCCACATCAGAGCGGTTCAAACGCCCCTGCAAGCGAACGCCAAGTGGAGGAGGGCCAAGCCCGGCCTTATTAGCTCCCCGCAGGGCTCTTTTAAGTGTTTGACAAGGGAAGAGGAGGTGAGGAGAGGTCACCCTAATCAATGAGCTCCTCATCTCCCCCTTGTCCTCACCCGTCCGTCCCCACCAGGCTGGGTGGTGCGGGCGGGAGCGCGAGGGCTGAAATGGGTGGGATGGGGTGATACCGGTCAGGATCCATCACTCATAAATTCCAAACCATCTACCTATGTTGTCCTACACCATCCCTCTTCTCAATTCCTTTCTCCACCGAGGAGCCCTCCTCCCCAAAAGCGAGATCCCCGGGCATGTGCCGGCTGCTGTTTCACTCCAGGACGGGGAGATATAAAAGCCGATCCTGCCAGAGAGATGAATTTTGGAATTTAAAGCGCATGATGTAATGAGATCTTTCAAAAGGTGATGATTTCATCCGCTTTGTCTAGACTTTTTACTATGGTCACAGTAATCGGAGGCAGAGGGGGGGAAAAAGAAATAAAAACCAATCCTTTTGGCATTATAGAGGCAGCTGCCGGAGGGAAGGGATGGTGGAGACGGCTTGGGCAGCCTGGCATCGGCGAGGGATGCTCTGCGTGGCAGCGCTGACAACGGGAAACATTATTTCCCCCTTTCTTCTGCAAGGAACAGGATGGAAAACCGTCGTGAGCACATGCAGACGTGGAGACGCCTTATTAGAAAAATATTTACAGGCAGACACTTTGGTCAGCAGTTCCATTTTTAAAAATCGTGGTGTAGATTTTCTCTGTTTCTCTGGTTGTATCAGCATGAAAGACAATTGCATCATTTAACAAACCCGTTCATCTTTTCCCCATAAGCTGTATTATTTAAAACAAAACAGGGAAAAAAAACCCCAAAAACCAAAAAACAAACCAACAAAAATAAAAAGATTCCAAGTACAGAACATGATTATGAATAGGCTGTGAGAAAATGCAAATCTCGTGTAAATATTTATGTGCAAAATTCAACAGAAATAAAATGATTTCTCAGCAAAACAGAAAAAATAGAAAATAAACATTAGACCCTTATCCATTTTGGAGTGTTTTGTCATTAAATAAATAAAAAAAATTCTTCACTTTGTAATTGTTGCATCTTTCCCAAGCTCTTTACGTTCCCTTGAATAAGAAAAAATGCTAATCTGCCTCATTAATAATAATAGAATGCAATTTTGGAATAGGCTCTAATAATGATTATTAGTTCCTCTGTGGTTTTTGTTATTCTGGTATTAACACGGGGGTCAGGATTAGCAAGCCTATAAATTTTTAAAATATGTTTACAATTTCCAAGACACGCTCCCGTGCCGAGCCGGGGCCGAGGACGGCCCAACGCCGCGCGTCCCCCTGCCAACCCTCGCTGGGCTCCACGATGGGGTGGTTTTTTTGTGCGAAACGTGGGGAAATCCTCGCCGAGCGTTGCCTCGCGGCCACCTCGGCGTCTCCCCTCCCGCTCGCAGCTATCTGCCTGGCACAGCCCCGCTCCGGCTCAGCTGGGACTTCGCTAAGGATCTCGCTTTCATGGGCAAACACAGCTTCACCTGCCCTCCAAATCCCTCTCTGCTCCTTCCTCCCCAACCCTCCCAGCTGAGCTATGTTAATCAGGTGGGGGACACAAGGTAACATTGAAGTAATTCAGCCAATTAGGCCCTGAATTGTTTGCATCCAACAGCATTTTGTATTTCTGCAAATGTGTGAAATGCAAAATGTGCCCTGCAGCAAAAACGACAGCAGCCATGTACTGGCGGCATGTCAACAGATCCTGCGAACGGCTGACGGCTGATACTGATGCATACATATGTTTGGGAGAGTGTGGACTTTTTTTTATGTCTGCGCTTCTCCGGCGAGAGGAGCCGGAGCTGGGGGTCTTGGTGGCAGATGGGCAGAGGTATCGGGGATTGGCTAATCCCAAATCTGCATTCGCTTCTTCACGTAGCAACTGGGGAAAGATGGAGCCAGCTGTCAAATGGAAGACTTTCATGGTCCCCTGCACACAACAGCTGCACAGGCCCTGCCTGCTTGGTTCTAAATTATTAAACATCTTTTTAGTTTGTTCCAGCTGCAGGCATCAGTGTGTTTATGCAGCCTTTGTGCATTTTACATATGATTCCTTCTCCCCTCCTCTCATCAAAATGCTGTTTGTAAAAGTCATTATCCCATCTGTGCCCCAGTTTGGCCAAACAGCCTAAGACAAATCCGATGCTATTCTCCTTCCAGGACAATTTGGGAGTTGAAGATGATTGCAGTGACTTGAGACTTCAGGGGTTTGATGCTTTTGCTTGCTTTCACTCCACCACCTGTAAGCGGTGGTGTCATCTCAGCAGCTTAAGGGTACACACATGTAATAAGGATCTTTGCAAGTAAGATTTTATCCTTGGAAACATGGCTTTAGAAAAAAAAAAAAATAATAATAAAAAAAAAGCTGCGCCTATCTGTCTATAAGGATTTTTCTGAGCATTTTCATTGGGGAGGGGCGATGGGAGAACCTGCTTTAAATAATCTCTCACTGGCAGCTAGCTTCCCTGAAGATTTCAGCAACAATAATACTGTTATTATTTTCAGGAGACATGAATATTCACAGACTAGGTATAAACCTACCCTGCTTAAATGGGATAGCTCTGCAAGAAAGCCAGTGACTCCTAACTCCTGGACTACAGCTAAAAATGTCTGTGAAGTAATAATGTAATAAACACGCCACTGGCAGTACAAAACATGACCTGATGTATTAATTATATTCCAGAACAAAAAATGGCTTGTTTGAAACGACTGCTTCCTGCAGGATATTCTGGTTACAGCCAGATTCCTGCACAAAGCAGGTCCCGCTCCCTCCCTCGACGCACGAAGCCCCCACCAGCGCCAGGCGCTTTGCTGCAGACGTTTATTAACCCTTTTGTCCTGTGCACGGTTAGTTTTGCAGCTCTGAACTTGGCACTCAGGTTCCTGCAATATATATATATGTAAAAATATATATTTTTTTTTTTTTTTTTTTTGCTTTAAACTCCCTCACCTGCTTTTGCTCGCTGCCCCCCAGAGCTGTCCTTGGCCGGGAGGAGAAGCTGCCAGGGCTTGGCCGTGCGGATGCTCCGGCACAGGGAGGAGGGATGTGGAGATGGTCCCCAACTGCCACCACCCTGGGGACCCACCTGAGACCAGAATCTCACCCCCTCTGCCTCCTGCCCTCTCCCAGGCTTGGGCTGGACTCCAGCGCTGGAGAGACCTTGTCTTGGAAAGGCCATTGCCTCAATCAGCATTTGAATGACATTCCTAACCTTTTCCTTAAGTTCATTAATCCCTTTGTGTTTTCTAGCTCTAAGACCCTAAGTCAGGACATCGTGTAAGCATAAATTTGAAGTTTATGATAGGATTTATGTTTAAATAAGAGCATCTGTTTAAATACCTTATGAATCAAGGCTCTGGACTGAATTTACGGTCATCTGCGTGGGGAGAGATTGGGGTGGCTTTGAAAAACAGCGGTCGAAATCGATTCCAACCCACAAATCTTGGATTTTCAGAGGAGCACATTTCTGTTTGGAGAATCCTCTCCAGAAGCATTCAGAGATTGACCCAATTCCCTGAGGTCAGCAAGGCACATAGTGATTGAAGTGATTGAAACCTTGCTGGAGATATTTCCATAAATATCTTTACAGCCTTGGACCTGCAGCATCATTGCAAAACCAACGCCAAGCGCCGTCACCTGGATGTGCCTTGGGGAGATGTGGGTGTCCTCCAGGCCAACCAGCCTTTATGGCTGCGTTTGCAGAGTTCAACGGGATGGAAATCCCTCCCAGCAAAACTCCTGCCCTCAAAATGCCTCCGCTTCACCTCAACATGGGAAGCTCCAGGAAAGACCGATCAGTACAACACCATTCCTCCCACCGAGCTGATGTGCTTTTAGTTCAAACAAACAAACAAACAAAAACCCCAAAACCAAACGCAAACCACATCAACAAAACAAACAAACTCCAAACCAAACCAAACCAATAAAATATAAAACCAAAGCAACAAAAAAAATCTGTCAATATCCTCTTGAAAGTACTTGGAAGGACTCCCTCACCAGTATCAGAAGAGTTTACTCCCGTGAAAAGCCACTTTTTTCACCTTTCAAGAGAGAAGGTGCCTGCTGGCAAAGACTCCCTTTGGAAGAACAGGAACATCTTTGGGGATAAATAGTGGTTACGAGGGGCTGGTTGTTTTACAAGCCAGGTTTGGATGTGCCGTGCACATCTCGTGCACCAGGAACCAGTGAACTTCACACGCCGTTTGTACCAAATTCTCATCGGCCGTAAAATATTAATATCACGTGCATGTAGCACAGCACATTCGGAAATGCCTTAATGAAGCACTAAGCATTTATTGAACTTCACTTACTTTAACTGCAGCTGGTAAAAGGTTTCCTTTATTGTCCAGCCCCAGAGGACAGTGGTGAAACCAAAATTTCCATGAATGTAAATTCCGGCTTCAGCTAATTTTGATGACAATGACTTCTCTTCTTTATGAGGTGCATAATGAGCCGGACCACAGTCTCGCCAAAAGCCATGACAAGCTCCAAGCATGCCCCAGTGGCCATCAGAGCTTTCTGTACCCAAGGTTTAAACGGAGACTGCCTCCAGCCAGCGCACATGAAGAACTCAGCTCGGCGATAGACAAATGACTCTTTTGTTTTACATTCTTTTTTAATTAGCCTCTTTTTAATGACCTGAGTTAATAAGTGTCAAAAGGTGCAAAACACAGCGTGACTTCATTTTTAAAAGAGAGCATTTGCCTTTAATCTCGTAAGTAAAGCAAGTGCCCTCTTTAAATATCAGCTGCAAATCCAGATATTGTATCGTAGGGTACAACAACAGTTTGCTGCATACGGTGAATTCCCCATCTCCTGCTCAAACAGCTCGGTCTCCTCAAACCCGACCATGCAAACCTACCTGGCTCACCTTTTTACCAGCGCCTCTCTGAATTTCCATGTTATTTCAACTCCGGGTTGCTAAAGCATTTATTAAAAAAAAAAAATAGAAAGCTTATCTGTGTCCCAAAATTCCCACGTCAAGACTGAGACCTAGAGACAAAATTATTTTGAGAAGAGAAAAACCATCATTTGCAACTAAAAAGGAACAAATGATCCTGCTGAGAGCAGCAGGATTCCTTTTTTAATTTGCCATGCATTTAGAAATAAGGCTATTTTACTTTTTATGCGGCTATGTTCTCCCACGGGTGGCTCATCCCAAAGACGCGGACAAAACCCCTCCAGGTGCCACATTCCTCCTCTTTTCCCAGAAACCTCCCCTCTGTCCTTCCTCCTGGTATTTTTCTCTCTTCCAACTTGTTATTTTAAAAGGACATTGGAACACAAAGATGAATTAGCACTTTGCTGGCAAAACTTAGCAAAACCTGCACATCACTGCTATTTTTTTATTTTTATTTCACGCTTATTGCACTTAGATGGACTGAGGTCTTGTCGTGCAGGATGCTGCTCACTCCTGGCATGTGCCACTGCTTGTTGTCATGGTTTGAGAAAATCCTCCCTCTTTTCACCCAAAATAACCTCCCAGGAGGACCGGGGTGCCACTGCAAGGTGACCTGTTGGTGGCACGTTCCCATGGGCACCGATCCATGCCAGTGCAGTCCCGGGCTTTTTTCGAACCGAGGATGCCAATCAAGCTGAATCCTGCCAAATTATATGTTGATTTTGTAATATAGACCAATTTCTACCAGAGATTACTAATAGAATAGGAAAGACATTTTCAGCTGTGACCCCAAACCGAAAACAGCAAATTTAGGGGAAGGTCCGACGTGGACCTTGAATGGGCTTTGTGGCTCAGCCTCAAACCAGGGACAGGATTTAAATCCCCGCTTCCCAGGGTGAAAACGCAGGAGACTAATTCACAGAGCCACTCGACTTCTTTATAATATTGATCTTTTCCTGCAGCTAACAAAGAGAAAATTGTCTAAATGCTATAGTACATCTACACGGAAACACGCAGATCATAAAATAACACAGGCACTTACAACAATACCAGGGGTGTCCGCAGAGCTGCGTCAATGTCTCCTCTCCACCAAGAAATCAGAATTTTTGTAATCTTTACTGCAGATACATCGCCATGTCATGATGTCATGTGTCAATGCACGCCAAACTGCAGTACAGCAATAAATGCTTTTGGAAATATTTAAAAATGCAACATGAAAGACTGAATTTGTGTCTTTTATTAAGACAATCTTTTTTTTTTTTTTTTTTTTTTTTTTGCCATAGAGCTAAATATTCCTGACTTTACTGGGCCAGGGTCATTAAGTGAGAAGGTATACTACAATAATAAAATTATCAACAGAGCTTTTGACAAGCAGTCATGTGCTTGTAAATGAAATTTATTTAGGTGCCACTCAAAACATTGTAATTAAGAGGTACAGAATGTATTACCAGATGGTTCCTGTTTAGTATCTATTTCCTTTAGAGAACAAGGTGATTAGAGAGAGCACTAACTTGTAACTGAGCACCAAACACCCCACAGGCCTGATCCAGCGCCTCTTGGAGTCAATTAAAAACTCCACTTGAATTCCACGCCGGGAAAATCAGGTCCACCCACTATTTATTTCCACAAATGCAATGTTGTGGTTGGTTTTGTTTTGTTTTGTTTAGTTTCTCTCTGTGAAACTTTCTTATATTTTGGCAAATAAATACCACGTATATCAGTGGCATGACACTGGCTGTTCGGAATAGTGACGTTTTTACCAATCTTGAATACATCTAATTAAGACCTTTAATTAGACCCTCCTACGTTGAAATGATTAAAAAGTAGGACTAAGGAACAAAAAGGACCTTTCAGTTTCAAGCACAACATAGAAGACTAGATATCCCCTTGAACATCAGTGATTCAGGGAAAAGAGCCCTTTTATATACATCAAATAAGCTCCATCAGCCAAGGTGAGACTTTGTTGCTCTTTTCTTTTCTATCCTTTTGCACATAATCTCCATTAATCATTAGTTCTATGATGTAACAAATATTTTAATTCACACTACCGTGATTTCCAAAGTGATATGAAATACTTTTGCACAAAATTGTTAAATGTACACTGGGAAAACCTAAAATTAATTTTAAACAGAAAACATTTTCCAGTGGAAAACGGAAAAACCTTTTCAGCAGAACAATTTATTTTATTGCAGTTAACTGGAGGGTGTCTCTCAGCCCTTGCTAGTCTGAGCAATCCCACTGAAGCCCCTTGCGCTCCTCATGTAAACAAAATTTGCAAATTCTGTTGGAAAACAAGCCCAGCCTTGCAAGGTGCTTAGGAAACCCATCAGCCCCGTGCTTAACTCGAGGCACGCAAACAGTGCTGTGCTTACTTCAGTGAAATTACTGAGGGGTTTGAAGTTAAGCACATATTTGAACACGGCGCATCACCAGCCCCTGCTCTTTCCTAATGGAGCCTGCATGTTTTCCTCCAGTTTCAGAGAGTATCAGAGCATCATCCTCAAAGTTGTGTCTTCTGCCGTCTCTATAGGCATCTATATCATTTCTGTGCAATCTGCTTTTAGTGATTTATTTTTCTACGAATGTCAGCCTTGAAAGGTAAATATTAGCAGAAGGATTGGAATTTCCCTCCTATACAAAATGTCTCTGAAGACACTGAGAGAATGTCTCGGTGGCTCCTACAGCCCATGCTAACCCTGCGGGGAGCTGGGTGCTGTGTCCTGGCACCCACATCGAGGAGATCCCCGCCACCCTGCAGCCACACACGATTTACTGTATTTCACTGTATATAGCATAAAAAACAAGAGTATGCTCACGTGCAAGCGGAGCTGCAAAACCAGCAGGCACCAGTGAGCTCTCCTGGTCCGTACCCGTCGCAGCAGCACCCGACGGCTCCTCCTCACTCCTGCAAACAAGGGTGTTTGCTGACACAGACGCTCACGGGGTAGAGACCGCATTGAAAGTGAAAACGGGAGTCAGATTTGAGAGCTGTCTTGAATTCCTCAAACTAATTTTGATTTCGGAAAAGAAACATTCACGTCTTATTTTTAAAAGCAGCTAAGAAGAGCTCGGCGTTTAGCCTAAGTATGCACATGCTACTTTGAGAGACCGAAGACAAATTTTTGCCCCTCTTAAAAACTCAGCTTTAAAAATACAATAAACTGTTTTACTGTGATTCCTGACCAAGAAATACAGCCCGGTTTTAACGGACCCTTTTCCAGCAAGTGCACACACTCGGCACATCCCGGAGCAGCGGGTCCGTGAGGCTGGTCCCCAGCTCTGCTCCCAGTTTCTGCAGGAGGAGAAGGACAGTCGCAGTGGGGCAGATAAGCTCTTCCCCCAGAAAATAACACTGCTTAACCTTTAATTCAGAGGAAAACAATCGTATTTGCTAGATGCAAAATACAAGCAATGAAAAAGTAGATATGTGTGTTTGTATATATATAGATAGAGAGGTAACCTGTGGTCTTAATTATAATACTTCAACCGCTGAACTAGGTCATGCAGAACCCATTTTTTTTTATTCTACGTGTTCACTTAGATAAAAGATAGCATTTTTTGGGAGAATTTGTCCTGTGAGGTGTTTTGAGTCCCAGCAAGTTTCAATTAGTTGTCCTCATTCCATCAAACTAAATTTAGTCCAGGCACATCAGTTGTGAGTTGTAAACTTTCTTCTTTTTCATCAAATGAACCACATCATGTAATAACTTCTTTTTTGCTTTCAGAAAAACAGAACTGTCCTAGGAATTTAAATTTTCCAAAGGCAGTTTTGATCTAGAGTAGATTCCCTATTTATTTGTCAGAATAATACCAGGAGTCCTAGTCCATACCATACACAGAAATGGCAGAATTTTGCAATACAGCACGTGGGTCAGGACAAGTTAGGAAACCATCCACAACGTGAACCACAACCAAACATTTTATATATTCAGGGACCATTTTTAAGTTTTACCAGTCCATTATCGTACTAGCAGGCATTCATAATTACCTAAAGCCAATAAAGCGGATAGCTTTTGAGACTTTCCCTCTATGAAATAGAAAGCAAAAGATTGCTTTTCTCCACATCAGACAATGCCAAGAGCATTTAAACCACCCTTTTTTCTTAAGCTGCGCGAACTTCAGTTTCAAACCAAACAATCCTTTCTGTATTCCGAGCACTTTTTTCCCTCTGACACATTTTAATGACAATAATTTTGTAAATTGTCAATACATAATCATATCAGCTCGTGCCTGCTTTTCAATCGGCACCTCCAGCTTGCATTAATTAAACAGCCTGCCTGACACCGTATCGTCTCCGTAAACAAACAAAGTGAGATTTTCAGAAGCCGCGGTGTGAACTCTTTTCTGGAAATCGGTTATTAAGCTGCAGGTTTCTGTTTCATTTGCCTGCCTTTCACTTTAAAGCAAGCAGCAGCCACTGAGAACACAATAATGAAAGAGGTCATGGAGCACCAGTTGTGCATGAAAGATGCGAAAATTTACTGCAAATGAGACAAGAGCAGTAAATTCATTTTTATTCAAATTACTGTCATCATACATTACCACTTCTCCTGTAAACATTGTGCTTCAGACAGTGTGACAGCATATTATTATTTGTGAGATTATACTATTATTAAGCTATTAACATGTCACCTCCTGCTTGAAACAATGACTCAGCTTGGTACTGCATAATAGGACAAGTTCGGGAGACAAGGCGAGGTGACGGAGAGGTTAGTTGTAAGAAGGGAGGCCATGCATAGAGTGACAGCTGGCACTTAAAGGCTAACATTTATTCAAAAGAGCCCACATAATGAGGATGCAATTCGCTTTTATTTACATACCGTACTCGTCCGCTTGCCATAAACTTGTTCTTTTTTCTCTCTGTCCATGCAAGACGCCCCTCGGCTCCTGTAATGGGCACGGAGGAGTCACCTTTCCTGCAAGGAGGAAAAAGTCAGGGAGGAAAGTTCTTGGATGGCAGATGCCCAGTGTCACACAGGGATGATGGTCACAACATCAGCATCTCTTGGTCCCCTCTGCCACCCTCACCCTTCCAGCCAGGATGCTGTGAGCTGTCCTACAGGTATTATCCCCAGGTCCCCGGGAGGTTGCTAACGATTAAAATTTCATACTTTATCAGCTTCAAAGGCTTCTCGTGCAAAGTTGCCATGACACGCGGCTGGTTTGCTGCTCGGCGCCGCAGCTGCCGTCGGTGCCGCGCTCTCCGTCGCTCCCGCAGCTCTGCCACAATTTTACCCTGAGTTTTACGGGGGTTTGGCAACTCCCTGGCAGGGCCGCTCCAACCCTCGAACGTTCAAAGCACTTCTTTCACAGCCCTAAATGAAAGATCAACTACTCCATCCTATGCTCTGCTTTATTTCCCTTCTACTTGGGTTTGCCCTCCTTACCTGACCTATTCTTGATGAAGTTGAAACCCGTTTATGTAAATATTCTTTTTTGAGCCTTTGCAGCAATCTTGGGGGAAAAAAAAAAGTGTCATTTTGTGAAGCCAAGTAAACACCAAGCTTTGTTCTAAATTAGTTTGGGAAGTGCCTTGTGAAGTAGAACAAACAGAGAGAGACATCAGCGAGTTACTAATGATCCCTTGTCAGGCTCACGGAGAAGCCGCAGACGCACAAGGTTTTAAAGCCTCCAAGGTTTGGGTTCCCGCATATGAGATGCAATGAAAGCCACAACGCAGACGATGCTTCCGAGACGCAGCCCTTACAAGTGTCATTTTAACTCTATCCCAAGCCGGAGGAAGGCGTCTTTCATGTCTTGAAAGCGCAGGCAATAGGTATTGGTTTGTTAGCTTTATCCTTCAACAACTGAGTTAGAAATATGGATATGCAAATGACCACAAGATGTTGATTTTATATTTCTCAAAATTAGAAAAGTGGTGTTATTAATTGAAACCGCTGCTCAGTACCTACATATTAAAGGCATACCTGCTTACCATGAATGGAGACATCCCCTTTTCCCCTTCCTCTACTCTCTTTTTTCTCTTTTTTAATTTCTTTTCTTGTATGATTCTGTTTCTACTGCATATAGAGTAAGATACGGAGAGGTGGTATCACATCAGGGTAGCGGCCCCGCGTATCTACTCTCCCTGAATAGCGTAAATCCTTTTCTTACGCTGCCTTGTACCCCTCATTCTCTGCATTCTTCTGTATTGAAATAACTCCAAAACCTCTTACTTGACCAAAATACGAGCAAAAACCCCTGCCCCTGTCATCACAGTGCATCCCGCCAGGTGCCCTCACGCTGCAGAGCTGCAGTAACTGAGCTCCTCATCCCTGGAAGCCACACGGATTAAAGCCATAATAATAAAAATGACCTAAAATAGAAGTTTAGACAGTCTGAGCTTGGTGTGCCTCACTATTGCCCATTTCCAGGGCGCTTCCACTAAGCTGGAGCGGATGAGGCTGTTTGGGTCTTCCCATCCGGGCCCTTTCCATTGCAGACAACGCGTCCTCTAATCCCCTGTCATCAGGCTCCGCTTTAAGAGCTGTTAGTGGTTTTTCACGTTGTTACCCACACATGGAGGCTGCTCCACAGCTTCACAGCTTTGATATCAGAAGCCTTCTCCGAAATTTCTAGCCTCCGTATAGTCACAGGTAGCTGGTGCCTATATGTTGTGAAGCCAACTTTATCCCAGAACCCTTTTTTCCCTCTCACTTGAGCACAATAATAAAATAATTTCGCATCAGTAGTCTACAATTTCGCCTCTCATTTCTCATAAACAAGAGGTTTTCTTTTGGCAAATACGCGTTTCTTTGCCAACACAGTTTTCGCTTTGGTAAAGTCACCCTTGCCCATCAGTTAGTTTTTCCATTCCTCGCGATGTGCTTTGACTTTCTTGGCCATGGACTATCCTGAACTGTCAGGATCTCCTGACCCCTCTGGTGAAAACGTCCTCGCTCCCGCAGACCAGCTCTCCCAGCTCCTTTGTGGACATGTCTTGGTCAGCAGTTACTGCATTTTATCACAGGAGCAGGACTGGTATTGACCTGCTTGTTATTTTAGGAGAATAAAGTACCCTGCAAGGTCATGCACAGAATTCAAAATAGTCCAGCAAAGTTGGAAGCACAAGGCTTCGTGCTGTTGCCTCATTGCCCTTCGTTATCACTTATTTTTTGGAGCCATTTGCCCTTTGTGGGTATCGTCCTTGTTCAACTCATTTTTATTAAAACAAAAAGTAAGACATAAGAACCTTAGGCTTGGCTCCGAAACCGTAATGAGATCCATAGGTGGAAATTATTCTCAATTTACTGAATGTGTACAAAACAGCACTACCTTATCCCACTGCTTACTCCAGTAGCTAAATAAGAGCTTGGGGGACTGACACGTGGTGTCAGTTTTTAAATTCTTCACTATAAGAGATATACGGACCCCTGCTTCCCTTCGACATGAATAAAGTTGGACAAAACTCACAATAAGAAAGTTTCTGTGGTTTTTAATCCAGCTCTTAGGCAACGCAGCCCAGTGCACTAACAAAAGATCAGCACAGGAACCATTAAATGCTGAATTTTCCCAGTGCACTGCGAATACTCATATAAACACGGAGTAACCTTAGGCTTAATCAGGGTTCAAAGCATAGTTAAGCACCTCTTAAAACACTTTTTTGTTTACACTGCTGCAGCCTAGACTTGCATTTCCTTGCATGGTGTCAGCCACACTTGCAGCCTTCGTTTTTAACCAGGACTGAATAAGACTGCAAAAATTGTTCTTAAATAGAAGTCGGTGAGATTATAAGAACGCACAAAAATCACAAGCGAAAATGTGGGACAAAAAACCCTTAAAATTATAAAATCAGTGCCAAAACTGAAACCGTTCTCCATTTCCTCAAGCATAGCCATAGAGTATTTAGGCTGCAAGAGCAGTAAGATCCTGCGTCCTTCAGACTTGAATCACAACGGCTAACAGCAACAACTGTCCCCAAACTTAATAATACCGCTCTGCAAATGCATGCCGCATTGTTCAAACATGAGATACGTTTAAATCTAACAGCAATAAGAAAAAAAAATAATAATAACGCAGGTAGCTGCTCAGGCGCAGGCAGCGCGCAGATATCAGCAGCGTGCCAGCCAACAAAGGAATGGTCATTTGGGCCGCGATGATAAACATTTCATCTGATTTATCAAAGAAATAGATGGTTCGATGAGACCAAATCAAACCATTTTGGGATCCCTCCCCTCGACACACACAGATATGCGTATTTATACTTGCAGAAACCACATGTAACATTTACTCATATATTCAGAGCAATGACTATAAGAAGTCGGTTCCAAGCTGCTGCTGGGGAGTCACCAAACCCACCGCCGCCCGCTCTGACGGGGAGACTACATTATTTCTATTATCCTATTGGGCTTCACACCAGGAATAGAGGCACTTGCCCTTATTTGAAGCTAGCAGACACCAGGAGAATTTGCTGATTGCTAATGAGAAAGCCAAGGTTTTGTTGATATCATCTGGGACGTTCTTGCTGTGGTCTGCTATTAAGATCTGGAGCCCTACATAACACACCATATTAAGCAGGCAGTGACTTTATTATGGGATCAGTATAACTTTTCATGTCTGGTGGACTCCTAAAGCCGAGGCTAAAACACCTTTTTCCAGAATATGAAACATAATATCTTGGTGCTAGCTGCATTATTTAAAAAGGGGCAATGTGGTTCATAACTTTACATTTATTGCATACTTTTAAGCCACTTGACCCATATAAATATTACTATAGAGTTGCCCTCAGTTATTAAATTCTTATTGCTTATAAAAAGGGCAGCAGGAAGTATATAATCTATAGACTAAGGTGTGTTTTTTTTAAGGGGGAGATGGAAGAATAAAAAAGGAGGAAGGCTGGAAACAAATGTGTTTTGATCCTGTCCATAGCCTTGAAGTTAATACTTTTTCTGGCTTAAAGCAAAAGTCTGTTTATTTAAACTTCAGGAATTAGGTACTAGCATAACAAGTAGGTCCCTACCTTCTTGAAGCCGAACTGGAAACCCCACCTCTTAAAAGAAATTGTTTGCAGAAACTTTTCAGGTTTTATTAGAGTCAAGGCCAGGTAAAAACGGGACGCGAGTGTTTGCTGTGGCTCCCCCGTGGCTCAGGCTATTCCGAAAAAAACCCACCAAACCCCAAACCTACAAACGTGCTACTTGGAGGGCTATAGGGCTATTCTGAGATGATTTTTGGTGCCTGGTGTGGTCCCACGCGACCCCTCGGTGCACGCCGGCGCTCGTGAGCTCCGTTTTGCACGCTCGCTCGTGCACGTGTGCCCGGATGACAGCGAGGACAACACATTAACATAGGTAATTTTACTTCAGAGTTGCTCGGGGCAGAACCTCGAGACCTAGAGGTTACTGCTGTCAAAGTAGGACCTTTTTCTTCCTGTCACTTCTTTCAGAGATGAAGGGAAAGATTTCCCTTAGCCTACAGCATTTAGCGTGCGAACGCTCCACCACAACATTTTGAAACTATAGAAATCATGAAACCAGCCTGTGACCTTCCATTTCAGTGACAGTACAGGAATCCCTTGAGCAGCAGAGGCATCCTCTGATATTTGGAAAAGTGTCATGTTTTCTTTACAGAGAAAACTGTCATATTGTTGTTGGCATAAAATACAACACTTCCTGGAGTTGTGATTTCCTTGTTTGCTACAAAATGTCACCTGGGCAACTGACATGTTTTTGTTTTGCTTAGAGCAACTTCCCACTTATGATATTCAAATCGAGTTGATATTGATACCTTAAGCTGCGCTGAAAGGAGCGGCAATTACAGACATCTGAAATTCCTCAAGAAAAAGGCAGTTTAGCTAAAAGACGCGGACCCTCCCGACAATGGCAATCCGGCTGCAAGTTAAACACAGCACTGCTATAATTTGCAACCTATTGATGTGCCAGGCAGTAATTCTCCAGCAGGAAAAAGTCTCGGGAAGAAGCAGGCTCAGATAAATGAGATGCTTCCCCAAAATAAGCAGCTGAGTGTTCGTTGGAAAAAAAAAAAAAAAAAAAAAAAAAAAAGAAGAAAAAAGGCAAAACAAAATGCTCAGCCTGAAGCAATAAGTAGAACTGACTAGAAAACTACAGGGCTTTTAAATCATCCCTGCACTTACATCTTAAAGTACAAAAGGATTTTAATCTTAGCTGGCATAGCCTTCCTGTAGCATTGCTTTTGGGGGGGAGAACTTTAACCTTTGGGTCAGTAGGATTGCTTTGCCTTAAATACCAGAGTTCTTTTTTTATGACATTAAAAAAATTAATAACAGGATTCATAATTTTGAATATTGCAAGTAGCAATTTGGACTGAAATTAAGGGTGTGAGAGGTGTCACTTCTTTTTGTGCGGCTAAAGAGCTGAAGGGAAGAAAATTGTATTTACATTTTAAAAACTCCAAATGCTTTCAAACCAAGAAAAATTTAACTCTTCCATTACACAATGCTGTGATAGTTGGGAAAGTTAAATCAACAGCTTATATTATGCAACTTGAAGCAGCAGATCACCTTCAAGGGATATTTCACAAAAGGAGCTGAATGGGTGCTGGAATATTTGAGGCTTATTTAACATTTTCTTTGCTAAAGATGTCTTAATGGAAAAAAGTGTCCACCTTTGATCTGGGCAGAGGAAACAGGTCTGTGTTTATTGCTTTCCAGTAAGTAGTTAATGATACTAGTTTTGATGTGTGGGTGTAAAATACAAACAAACCTAAGTAGACACATAGATATCTATATGCCTAGATATGTTTAGCTCTAAGTATCACAGAGATTTTCTCTGTGTGAGCTCTGGGTGAAGCTACACAGATGCAGAAACAGAATAATTACTTCTCAACAGAAACAACAACAAAAAGATCCTTTTTAAGGCAAAGGGAGCCTATTGTGTTTGAAGTTGTAATAGGGAAAAAAAAATCCTAAAATTATATCCATTTAGCAGACACTCCGCTTCATTTAGGAACTCTGTCTTTTAAATGAACAAGCAATTTTTTAACAGATTTACATGTTTTGCAAAATATGTCAAACAAACTAAAGAGTAGGTCTCCTAATTACTCATCAAACAGACTCCAGTCAGCGGGGAATGCAGCTGGAGTGATGTGTTGCGCTAACGTTAGGGCAGACCCGAAATATTTCCTCCTGGAAAATAACAAGAGCAGCAGCAGCAGCGTCGGCAGCAGCGACAGCCCGTTCGGCAGCGCCCGAGGGCTCGATCCTGCCCGGCCGGGCGCGTGTGCTGAGCACATGAGGTCAGCCCAGGGCTCACATCACACCCTACACACCACCCTTCTGTGGAAAAAACCAACATCACGGGGCTCTTTGCGGCGTGCAGGACACTAAACCTGCGCCGGTTAGTATGCAAGTGATGAGCAAAGTTTCACGTGCACACAGAGTCTTTCTTTTTCTTTTCCTTTCTTTTATTAAGTATCTGCTGCAGCAAGATTTCCGCGAAAGGCTAATTAGAAAATATGCAGAACTGCTTCTTGTTTTTAATGCGAAATTGTATTAGACACTGTTTGGTAGGAACGGGGGAAAGTCACCATTAGGCATATTAATGACCGTCCCTTTTAACAAAGCTGCTCGCTTCTCTTGGCGTCGGAATTCATTTGAAAACAAGAGCACTGCCAAATTAGTGGCCTTCCTTTCACATGCAGGGCAATGTTATCTGATATTATATATATACAGATTTTGCTGGCATGGTAATCGTAGCAAAATTCCTCATTGCTGCATAATTGTTCTAACGCAGGGCCCTCTTATCCTGCTCTCCCTCTTCAGCCAAAACTCTGACTCACTTCAAACAGGAACATTTTCTAGGCAACAGCTCTGGCACAGGGCTCACGGTTTGTAACTCTTCATGTCTCCCCTAAAGGAAGCAAGCGATGTTTGGCATATCCCCAGCACGAGACATTTTTAAAGGTATATTTAAGACGTGTGTATCGTACTGCGGAGTGCATGTGGCAGAGTTAAGAGCAGCGCGTAAAGGGCCGTGAAAACCCGCAGCCTCAACTGCTCTGATCCTCACCGACCGTCAGCCTCGCTCCTCCGGAAATTATTCAATTTGGAGAGCTCAGATTGCCAGCCTGGAATAAGCATTACATTGAATAATTATCCCGATGTGCACCCCAATAGCTGCAAAGAGTATGAGGCTGATAATTCCACTGCAGCCAAGAGCAGAATTGGACCCGTAATTGCCACTCTTTCCTGATCTATTCTGTAATTCATATTTTCAACAATATGCAATACATTAGCAGTACAGAAAAACATGCAATATCTACTTGGGTGGACTCAGGATTCTTGGGTCGCTCTCAGACAGATGGCTTTTTTTTTTTTTTTTTGTGATTCCTCCCCCCCTCGGTTTGCTTTCACTTGTATTGGAACTGCCCTAGTACTTCTATAGGATTTTTAAGATAAGTGGAAGGATTATTGGTCACGCTCCTTGAAATTCATCACAGAGCAATGCTGGCTTTGACTGTAGCTGGTTATTTGTTGCATTTCTCTAACGTGGAATATGTTCAGGACACGCACCCTTCAAAGGTTTGCAAAGAGGAAAACAGTCTCAGCAGCATCTGCCTTCGCATCAGCTCCTGTAGGGTCCTTAAATAACTCCTCTCCAACATGGCAATATTTCAATATTGTGCTAAAAGATCCTTGTTAACAGGAGGGACCTCAGATCTCATAACTGGGTTTTTATTACAAATCCCAGGGACGTTTGTTCTATAGATACAAAGGAAAACTTCTGCCGTCTTGACTTTTTTTGAGGCAAATGTTTCAGGGGTTGTGTTTTTTAAACTATGTATATTGGGTAAGTGCAATTACCTGCCTTCTACTAGTAGAACTTTATTTTCTTCATTTATAGTAATATATAGATCTGAAATTCCAAGGGTTTCTGGTGCTTTTCAGCTGTCACCTCAAGTCAAAACCATGGAGTTCAGCTATAAAAAAAATTATATATTATAAATTTAACTTGACCTAACTGAAGGTTTCTAAAGTGAGTGGGTATTTTTTATATTAGAGAAATATATATTACTACAACTGTATTATCCACACATCTCCTCATTTCTATTTATACCACAAAATACCCTGTTCTCCAAAATGCGGTCTGAAGTTCAGTCCCTGCTAATATCTGTGACAGAGGGTGCTTCGGAGAATATACTTTTATAAAATACAAAAGACGCTTTGCAACGTTTTGGGTTGTAAACTGAGAAACCACATGGTCTGATACACAACAGCACCTACACATCCATAGGTATTGTTTGATTGCGGAGGGAACCCCCCGTTTTCGCAGCCTCCCCAGGGTCCTGCCCGCGCCAAGCACGACCCTTCATCCCACCTTACGGATGAACCCCTTTTTATCGCTTATCGGGCTATTTTATACGTGCAAGTAAACTTTTATACTCCGGTTCCAATGTAATCAATTTGTTTTGTTTTGTTTTGTTTTGCAGCCCTTTGTAGATTGAGTCTTTTGTTAAGAAAGGACGTCTTGTTTCCAAAACACGCCAGGAGTAATCGCTGGCATCAGAGTGCCACCAAAAGGCAGGAGAAGAAATCAGCAGCCAGGCGCTGACCTTTGCAGAGACAGCTAAGGTTATGCACATAACATTTGCTTGTTTACTTTGCAAAATAAGCAATGAGTTGGAAACTCTGAGCTTAGCAAGCGTCTCACTACACCTGAAAAGCAACACTGACAACAACAGGAAAAAAACCCCACGGTTGTTCTTGGTTTCGCTGTTGTGCGTGGAGGCTGTTATCTGCTCCGCTCTATATCTATCATGATGCAACTTTAATAACGTTAGCCAAGACTGCTCAGAAAATCACAGCTGTAGCTGGAGGCAAAAGGAAAAAAAAAATAGGAAAGAAAGAAAGAAAGAGGGGGAGAAAAAAAAAAAATCTAAAATGAGGTGCGTCTCCCAAGCCTCACCTAGTGAGCTGAGTATTGGCTTATGCGTGAGAATAAGCAAACGAATCGATCGCTGCAGTAGGTTGATGGCTACTGGTCGTTTTGATGGATATGACGGTAAAAAAAAAGTCCAGATTGGTTCACAGTGGACCTCAAACCATGTCAGCTAAAACCAAAGAGACAAAAAAGTGACAGCTGCGGAGAGTACACTGCAGGCAGTCAATGGTTCCTGTGATTTATTGTTCCATCTGCCTTGCCGCTGTGAGGACAAGTTCCCCCTGATTTGGTTAAAATGAAAAGGACCTCAGAGAGCACAACGTGTTTTTTGAAAATGTGCAGAAACTATTTTTTTATTTCTTGATTTATGTGCCTTTCCCCCTCCATAATGTTTGCACCAATTGTTACCCAATAATGCTTACTGAAAAATGTGAAGCTTCCCAACCACTAAGAAATCCTCCAGACTGCCTCCACCCCTCCACCCCATCACAAAAAGAGAAGGGGAAAAAAAGAAAAAAAACCTTACCAAAAAAAAAGGAAAATAAAAAAACCCTGCATAAACAAACCTCACTGTCAAACACGAGGCAGAAAACTAGTTTGTCTATTTTTTAACCTTCCTGCTTTCCAATTAACAGCCGCGTTTCAGAGCCCGCAAAGCTGCCGGGCTTTGAGGAGGTTAAAAGCCGGGCTCGGCAATGGGTGGTGTGTAACCGTTTAATATATTAGAGAGTTCAGACCCGGATTATAAATTTGCCTGAGCCACCCAAGTGCTATGGCCAACAGTTTTCGATTAGCGGAGGCTTTTGCCAGAGCTCAGCCCCGCCGCTCGGGCGGAGGGGACAGAGCCTTTGCCGTGTTTACACACCAACTTTTTTGCCATTTCTGACTTGAAAAGGAACATTTCCTTCATGCGGCTGATATAGCTTATGACTCCATTAAAGAGCAGCACCACACGACACTTCTGTCGGGGTAACACCGAGGCCTAATCAACACTTGGAGGTGTAACACAACACAAATAATGTCGCTCCTTGGGGAAGCCGGAGCGGCAGCCTGAGAAACACTCGGGCTTTTCCCCGAGAGGATTCAAGTATGCCATAGCAGAAATATGGTTAATGTTTTAATACATTTATGGAGCATAAATCATAAATGAAGCATGAAGCATCCGGTGCTCTCTCAAAAGTTTTAACAAATACGAGTAAATTGAATGAATCTGGTAGAGCGAGGTATTGATAATTTTCCGTGCGCATCACACAGTGGGAAAAAAATGGATGCGGGGCCGCCGAGACCCGCCGCATCCTCGCATACATTATAATTCCCCACTTAACGCCGCATGAACCAGTAACCCACATGAAGCAAAGGGGAGGCTTTGCCTCTCCCCCTCTGATAAATGTTTCATGCAGATCAGCAAATTTTCAGCAAATTTCCCATGAAAAGGCCGGCGGGCCCTGCGGTGCGCAGGGTCCCCCGCGGCCTGACCCTGGCGGCGGCCGCTTCCTGGCTCCAGGTTTCCTTCGGCCTCACAGGTCCAGCCCGGTGTCAAAAGCTGGCCTTGTCTCCTGTCTCAGGATGTTGGTTTTACCTCTCAAGTGTTTCCTGAATTTGCAAAAATTCTTGGGGTTTTTGTTTTGGGGTTTTTTGTTGTTGTTGTTTTTGGTCGTGTGTTTTGTTTTTTTTTTTCTGGTGGTGATCTACAAGCAGCTTAATGTTCAAAAGCCCATTTACCTTTTTTTTTGGGGGGGGGGGAGAAGAAAAATGAAAAGAAGAAGAAAAAACAAAAACGAAAATGAAAAGCAAAGGAAAACAAGAAGGAAAGAAAGAGAAAGAAAAAAAATTCTTAGTCGCTACTGTTGAGCAGGGGATTTTCTCCCGGGACCAGTTCTACTTTTGGAACATGTTATTGTCAGGCAGAGGTCAACATCTTTTACCTCTTTTTTCCATTATTCAAAATAAGTATTGATGTTATGTTTTAGCTATTTAAAAGCCAGCTGCCTTGCTCATTTCAGATATTTTTCCTGGTATTATTGTATGTGGTAATAGCTGGCCTGTGTATCGTCTTTCACAAAATCTAGCCTTTCAGGGTCTCAGTCTTCAAATGATATCAATCAAAATTTATGCAATTCAAAATCCATATGTATAGAGTCCCAGTTCACCTCATTTAATGATAATAGTAAACCACATGTTGTGTACATGTCTGAAACACTTTTCTAGTTCTTGACTGTATTAACCCTAGGGGCACTATGTTTTTGTACAGCTTGCCCAACTGAGCAGCATAATATATTGATTAATACTTGGCAACAACTGCATTCTTGAATAATAAAACCATGAACAAGGTAAACGTGTACTAATAAAGCAAGAAGAGTGTCAATATTATTTGGGGATGTATGTTAATAAAAGATGCGAAAGGACAGGCGAGCCCCCTTCCCCACAATTAACAAAGTGCGGTGCCTAAAGCTGGTCACTTTTCCAGCCCTGCGTGATGTTGTTATTCCAGACCCTCCTCGCCTACCTGAGCATCCGTGGGGCGGCCACAACAAATGCTCCATATGTATGGGGGCTGCATCCAGACCACAGGAAAAAGTTAGGTGTTTCTGCAAAAGGCAAATTAAAATTAGCGGTATTTCATCGTCGCCCCGATCCTTCCCCAGCAGAGCCCGGTGCGGGTATCACCAGCAAAGCCTGGGAACAGTTACTGATTTTACAATAGTATTTGCTTCTGACAGACTGCATTATTTACTTAAGGTTTAATATACAGTTAGAAATAAGATTTGCTTTCATGGAAAAGCACTAAAACATTTGGCAAAGGAAGAGCCGAATGTTTTCCTTAATTTGTTTTGGCAACTCTGAAAAATAGATCCCATTACGCTCACGTTTGCATTCCAGAAACAGAACAACGAACGATAATTTTATGAAAATCAAGATATGATTAAAAATAGTGTGATATAATAAGCAGCAAGCAAAAGCAGAAGAATGAGAAGAGACATCCTGGAAAGCATTGCTTTCAGCACAGGGGATGACTGAGAGGAAAAAAAGCAAAGGACACCAGCTGAAAAGCTATTGCTAGAGCTTATTTATCTATTTGGGGGCTGAGGGGGGGAGACAGCAGAGGAGGGAAGGACTTGAAAGTAAAAAATGTTTAGCAAACAGTTAAAATGGTTTCGTGCCTTTTTTTTTTTTTTTTTAAAGGAAGACAATATTTAAACACAGCTTCATATTCATATTTCAGTCATTTGACTTTTGCATGAAAACAAATATTGAGGAATTGAACACAATTATGTTTTGATTAACTGGAGCTGGTTCCTAAAACCACAAGGTAGAGCAGCAAGATTGCATCTGTGTCTTCCCTCAATGCCATCCACATGAGTCACAGCGAGGCAGGAAAGCTGTTGACAAATTAATACTTTAAGAAAATAAACTATGGTCATGTTGAACATAGAGCAACTTTATCCTGATTAATTTGTGTTGGAGTCGCTCCAGCCCCCTTTACAAAGCCGCGCAGTTTGTACAAATGTAATTTCCTAATATTTACACGAGGAAAGCCTCAGCCGTTAAGCTTTGCCTCCAGTGTGAGTTTTGTGGTTAGTAAAAAGACAATAAAAATACAGAGGGGTAATTGTAAGCACATTTGGAAGAAAAAAAAGAAAAAAAGGAAAAAAAAAAGAGAGAAAAAAACCCAACACAAAACAAAAAAGCCCAAACTGCTTTTCTGCGCTCCTCCTTGCAGAGCCCTATAAAAGTGAGCGGTGCTCTCGGGAACCCTGTGCCAGCCGGCACCCGGCAAAGCTTTCGGGAACACAGCACCTAAGGCTCAGCACCGGCTGGAACGCTGCGGCTGAACCTCCCCAGCACACCAACCTGCCAGCGCCGGTGTGCTCAGAAACCTGGGAGAAATTCCGATTAGCCACCCTAATCACACGGTCCCTGTCATTTTATGTCTTTATTTAAATAGAACGTCAGGCATTCGTACAATTGTCTAATTTAATAAATACGGGGAGGAAAAATACAGTTATAATGTGTTGCTTTGTTTGAAGAATATTAAAAATAACCTTTAGTTTTAATGAGATTTTTTTCCCCCCCATCAGTTTACACAATTTTCCAGATGCAAAATGAGCTTTTGGCTGTAAAATATTTTATCACATTGTCTTACACAATAAAGATTAGATGTTTTCGTTCTCTCTCAACTCCACCGCAATTATTTTTTAGTGTTTGCAAATCATAATATCATTTAAAAACCATATTTTATACCTCATCTAAAATACTTTTATAGCAGTGTGATGAAAAAAAAAACACCCAACACAACATCTATTTAACTACTCTTTTTAAGTGGCTGTAATATGCTTTGGTATAATTTCCCAGAAAAAGGCACAGCTAAAAAAGCTTAGCTGTTCTTGAAAACAAATCTCCCAAGAAGCATCTTTGCAAAAAAACCCCAGAATTTAATTCCCCTGGCTGAAGAGCCCAGAGAGCCTGCATATAAAAATAGTAGCCCTGTCATTTCACATTCATTAAGTGTGAAACTCAGAAATTAATAATGTAAAAATATGCTTTTTAATTAGTCTTACATTCTGCCCAATGTACTTAAATGGGATCAGCAGCTCCCTAATGATTTTTTTCTTAATAAAGTATTAGCCTGTGATGCACTGGGGTTGACAGGTATGATAAACTGGAAAGTACTTTCGGAGGCGTATGAATGATACCAAAATAGTACTCTCCCATTTAAATGTAATTAACATCAGGGAGCAATATTACATGTGGAGAAGCCTGCAAGATTTTTATTTCAGGGTATTTTTTTTTTTCATTTCTTGTTTTATGAGTAGTTTGATGATTGCAGCAGTGATTTTATAATTTAATTACCTTTGTTGAAAGCTAAGCTTTTGCTAATAGCAGGTCAACAGGATCATAAAGCAGTCTTCAAAAATATTAAAAAGGAGGTAAATCCCCTTAGCTAACCTACACAATAAGAACGCGGGTGCACATGTCTGCATGCAATGCATTTTATAGATGTATGTATACACACGTTGTATGCCTTTTCCCCTGTTATTTGTTTACTGTGCTATTGCAGGTCAGTGTTTACTCTCTAAAGGGACTTGTTATACATTAATCATACGCAAATAAAAAAAAATAAATAAAAGAGAGAAAAAAAGGAGGAAAAATGAGAAAAAAATCAGGAAAAAGAGGAAAAAAAAGGGGGGGAAGAAAAAAATAAAAATAAAATAAAATTTAAAAAAAAAAAAAGTTGTGGGGAAACCCATTGGACCCACCACGGATTTTGCCAGAACCAGAAGAGCTGGAGCCTGACGAAACTGGTCAGTGTGGACCAGTAAACCCCAGTCTGGCACCCAGCACCGCATCACAGCCTCGGCCTCCCCGGCCCCACTCCCTCCACCACCCTTTCCACAAACACTTGGCGCTTCTACGCGTCTAAAGCAGCCGATTTTAAAACAGGAGATAAAAGATCACTGTTGACCTGCAGTGCTTGCGCAAGAGTATTCCCTAACTTATTTATATGCCAAATGTCACTTGTGTTTACTGAAGAATTTCTTCTCATATCTCCGAGCCACAGTGCTCCCCGAAGATGCACTTGCCATCGGGTAAACATCGGTCCTGCTCCCTCCTCCCAAAACCAGAGGCCCCTCCACATGCGCCACCCTCCCGAGCACCCACCGGCATTTCTAGATGTGGACGCGGGAGTGGAGGTGCTGGGTGGTGTCAATGGCTCGTGACACTGGTGCGCGGTGGCACTGGTGCAGTGGCTCCCCACACGCCGTGCCGGTCGTGCCTCATACCCAAAGTGCAACCCCTCTTCTCCACCGTGGCTTGAGGTTGGAATAAAAGGAAGACTAGGAGCTGGCCAACACGATCAGGAGAACGGAGGGCTAAATATTGGCCAGACCATAGGTAATGAAGAGGACTTTCCATTTTGGTACTGGCTTTCATTTGGTTTATCTAAAAATAGCTGATCCAGCAAACAAACAAGCAAGCAAACAGTTCTTTTTTTTTTTTCTTTTTTTTTTTTCTTTTCGTTTTCTGTTTTTCACTCTTCCATTTCAAACACATCCTTCAGGGCTCATCCTGCTTCTGAATATTCCAACCAAAACAGAAGGCCCGAGGGCAAGCAAAACCCCTCATCCCATGACCAAGGTGGCCAAGGGATGGGGTCAAAACCCCCAGGTAAAGGCATTCCCCGTGGATACGGTGCCACGTTGTCATCCCAAAGCCCAGGGACAGTTGGGGTGGGGGGGACCAGGCGCCAGTGGGTGCCCAGCTGGCAGCAACACCACACAGGACCACAGATGCATCACTACAGGACATCTGTTTCTCCTGCTTTGGTAACTTCCAACATCCTTTAAAAATGTGATAATGAAATGCTATTTCTTTCCTATTTATCTTGGCGGTACAAAACTGCCTAACTATTGGCTATACGTGAGCTCTTTTATAATATTTTTCCAATCACAAACACCATTGCATTGTTCCCCAGGGATTCCCGTGATGGATCTATCTATCTATCTATTTACGTGTTCATGAATCAAATCATCGGAGTGGAGAAAGTTTGTATAATCTATAGCTTTCATAAGATTTCACCGAACTTACACTTCACAGGGGATTTCCAGGAGTGTGACGTTATTTGTACCCCTCTCGGGCTCACCTCCTCTTTTCCCACGCAATTTACTGTCCTGTCAAAAATGCTCAACTCACCCCAAAATCAAAGCTTCAACTGCACTTCAAGCTCCCAGCCTGCAAAGGGAGTTTCCAGGAGCAGGGATGTTTTAATGAGCAGCTGAATCAGAAACTAATCATCCGAACTGCCCTCATGTAAACAGACGCTGGAAATTTTATTACTGAGATATTTAGGGTTTTCCTGATAGAGAATAAAAGACAAATAATCGAACTTATTGGAAAATATTTACATAGGGCCACACAGTGCAAATCTGAGGAAAGCTGCACAGTGTTTACTCAGAGGAGTAGCCCTGGTGCAGGCAGAGGAGTGGATCCTGCTCGGCTGTCCGGGGAATTGGAGGGAGTTTGTCTGAGTCAGACACGCAGGCGATGGCCCCACACTGGGGCATCATAATGCTTTAATTAATTAATGTCTGTAAACTGTTTGGTGATCTTGGGATGAAAGGAGTTCTGGAAATGCCAGGTATTATTGAAAATTAATTACTCCAGCCTTTCCCCCCAAATCTTGCTAAACATATTCCATTTTTTAATCTACCCTGCTGCTTTAGTAAAGCTCATTGCAGAAATATTTTCTGCTAAATATTAAAGGGGAAAAAAAAAAAGAGCAAACTAGTTAAGCAGCAACGTGAGCCGCAGCAGAAGAGAATGTACAAGAGCCACATTTTTGGAAGAGTCAAAGTTCCCTGCGCACGGGGAAGGCACAGGGAGAGGACATGGCGGTGCAGATGTGTTGCTGGAAGGGCTCAGTCTGCCTGTCCCCACTGTCCCCCTCCATGGCCAAGACAAGACCTGGCATTTATGTCATGCTGGAGGGACTTCTGGAAGACGGTGTTGCCATGGGGAGTGGAAGCCCTGGGAGATACAGGACCAGTTTGGGGGATCCAAGGACAATAGGAATTGTTCCAGCTGCCGCCACGTGTGCATGTCAGCAAATCAATTGCTCCAAATGCTATTCATCACTCAAAGGGAGACAGAACATGTATATTATTTACACAAGTCTGAAATCATTTTGTGTTACTTACTGAAGAGTCACCTTCCACATCATTGCAAAGCAAAAGGGAGGTCCTGGAAGAGACTCCATGTACCAATCCCACCAGGCACACTCTGGGTAGCTGCGAATCCATGGTCAAAACAATAAACTAAACAGATAAAAGAGACACCATTATAGTACTTTTTCAAGACTGCTGCTTTATACACATGCATTTTAACTTATGTAACGCACAGATTGAGTATTGTTCATCCTTATAAATAAGAGGTAGACCTGTGGCCTGTCTCTAATGTTATAAGAATATGGTAGCATTAGAGCTTCTTTCAGCTCTCCTTGAGCCAAGCTGACCTTTCTACTTTGTGAGCAGACAAAGCCCAAGTCTAAGACATGTGTCCTAGGAGTTTCAGGGGGAAAATGGAAGGAAAACGTCCCAAGAAAATATCATAACTCCAAAATGACCCTATTCTGTATCCTGTAGAGCTGTAACCATTGCAATCACCTGTCTTCTCCTGGACCATCCCATTCGATTTCTTTTGTTGGAGCCACTTGGGTTTGCTGAGATAAGGAAGCAGCTGTGTTAGCAGGGTCTCCGTTGTCACTCCAGCAGGAGCAGCCACCAGCGTTGACTTCTCCTCCTCCTCTTCCTCCTCATCCTCCTCCTCTTCCTCCTTTTTCTCTTCCTCCTCCTCCTCCTGTGCTGAAGTGAGCTGTCTCCCGAAAATACATCCTCAGTCATGTTTGAATGAAGGTGGGATCTTACATTACACTCCTGGAACTTTTTCCTATAAATTCTGAAAGAGGTGAAGCCCTTCCTTACCATCCCAAGTCAAATCCACGGTTCAGGTCTCACCTGTGGCAAATTTTCAACAGAAAAACGTGCGTCACCAAATCTTCCTCTGGATACTTCTGAAAGTGAACAGCAGATGGGGCTGCAGAAATCATCACATTTTAAAAAAATGTAGGAAAAAGAGCCTTTTACATTCTGAAAAGCAATTTATTCTACACCATTTCAAAAAATAAATAGGATTTTGCTTTTCTGTTTTAAGACATCAATGAATCTGTCGCATAATGGGCTTTTGTAAACCGATTATCCTTGATAATCTCATTAGCTGAAATTATTTTACTTTTCTAACATGGTAGATTTTTAAATACCTTTTATTTGATATCCCCCTGGGCACTTTGCAGTGAAATTTACTATTAAGCAAAATAATTATCTATCTCAAAACGTAATGCTAAAAAGTAAAAAAATAAAATAATTACAATCTAAGGACAGATATTAGAATGAAGAAAGCACAAGAAAGCCCACAACTGAGAAGAAAAAATTTCCACAAGCAGGCAAATATCTTCTCCCTACTGACAAATGAACCACACTTGATTTCTTGTGAATATTAAGAAGTAAATAGTGGTTGATGCCAACGACAGGGCTTACACTTGAGACAGGGTTTGTAACCTCCCGTGGTGCCTTCGCGCTCGGGTGCGAGATGGACGATGCTCCTTCAGCTCCCACCGGCCAGGAGCCGCATCACCCGCTTCCAATAAAGACCTGAGCAATTAAGAAATGTGAGGAGTTTCAAAATAAGCTTAAATCTGCGTTTTCACGTGAGGAAGTTTGCAGCTGTAATGGGATTTCGGTGTCGGCAGGAGGAGGGAAGTTTGCAGCTGTACTGGTTCAGGGGGTAGGAAGCAGCTGTTAAAATAGAGGACTAATGGTGATTAATTCTTATTATGTGTTTGAAGATCACACAATGAGTTCAGGACCCAAACCCTCTCATAGGGAATAAACCGAAGGAGGAGGATTTAAAAAGAGGGAAAATAGGAGGGGAATTTTAATGTACATTTGGCCTAAATGGCCTGGTCTTAAATCACTTAATTAATATTTAAGTACAATTTAAGTCAATGTTATTAAGATTAAAAAAAAAATCTAGCTCAGGAAACCTGTAATTCATGCATATTTATGCAGATTGGGAGATCACCTGCGCTCTCTCAAAAATGCACAAGTCAGGACCAGACAGGGGAACATCCCTTCAACTCACGGCGCATCCACCAGCACGGCGAGGGATGCTGGTAGCAACAAGGCACAAAGAGCAGGAAAAGCCCGACCTGGGCTCAACTCGACTTGCAGCCTCCGGGGAAGCCGCAGCATTTCCCAGATTCAGGGCGACTCACACAAGATCCAGGTTATTTGCTGCAATATTGTGGCCAGGTCCTGCAGCCAGTTTGCAGAGCTAGGAGGGGTGCTGGGTGTTCTGGGGCTTCCCCAGAGCACAGCAGGAAGAAGATATGAGATTTCTATTTATATATAATACTATAGCCTGGCCAGGAAAGTGACAATTGAAGGGCAAAGTTAAGGGAAGAGAGAAGCATCCTGGAAAGGCTGGTGGGGACAGATGGTGCAGACAAGGTCCCCAGGACGTGGAGACCTGGCAGGGGCTGCAGCAGGGTCCCCAGGAGCACCCAGCCTCTGCGACCCCAGAAGCTGCTCCCAGCTCATCCATTTTGTGGCTTGAAAACTTAACGTGGCACTCATGGCCCTCCTGTGGAGAAAAAAAAACAAGATAAAGAAAAAATAAAGGTAGACAGCATCAATAGGGTAAACTCCAAGATCTGGGGTTTGTTTTTCAGCCAAGACTTTAATGACAGTTAGTCAAATACCATGCACGCGGAGAGATTTCAGGGAATTATTAAAGGGGAGAAATGGGTGGGACAATGAACGAAAAGCTGAACTTTCTTTATGTGAGCTGTTTCATCTTGAGCTTAAACTTTGAAATCATACTAATCTTTTCAAATCAAAAATTTCCAATTCAAAGATTTATTCCAGGACCAAATAGAACTTCCTTTTCCACAATAACTCTCCTTATGATTTTCCTGTTTTTACATTTTTAAGATGTTTTGTTTTGTAAATGTGAAAGAATTAACAACAATAACTCATGACTGTGCACCAAGTGAACCAAGAAATCCTTTCACATGGCTGTAGCTGATACCCATTCCCAGCAGAGCTGGTTAGTAAATTAAAACATTCCTTCTAGCAGCAACTGATAACTTTAGAGCTGATGATGTAGGTCAAAGACATCTGCAGTAAATTATAACCCCCACTGCAGGAGGAAGGGGCACACTTGGGACATGAAGATCATGTGGATTCCATACTGGAGACCAAAATACGCATTTTTACTCAAAGCTGCTGCATAACCAGATACTGCACTTTGGTTATTTTGCAGCCAAGTATCAATGGATCACAGATAATGTCTAGGATGGGTTTATTGACTGCCAGCCAGCCAGAGGAGAGTGGGTAGGACATGGTTTAAGTGTTGGATGCTCAACCACGTGGCCCTACATGGAGCCTAGATGACCTGAAGAAAACAAAATGCTGGCCTGCAAATACCTGTGATTTGGTTTGCCATCTTTGTGGGAGGCTTGGGTTTCAGTGGTGTGTCCATGTTATAATTAATAAGCAATTTCCATTTGAATGGCGTGTTTTTTCTTCATTTGAGCACGTTCTCTGCAAAGACAAAGATCAAGACAAACCTACTCAGAACACAATGCACATAAAAGGGAATCATAAAAAGACACAGACAGAGGAAAAGAAAGAACAAGGAAAAAGTGAAGACAAAGAACAGGGAGACACCAAAGAGGACACAGAACAAAGATAGGCAAAATGAAAAGACAAAGAACAGAGATGATAGAGAACCAGAAAATATGCAAGAGAGGCACAAAAGGAAAAAGGGGGAAAAAAGCAACCGAGAACAAAGGGCAGAGAACAGAGCAAGAGCAGAAACACACAGGAAGGGAGAAAAAGGGGAGAGAATGCAGCCAACGCAAGGCATGGAAAACAGCCCCCACCTCCCCCCCCAAAAAAAAAAAAGAAAAAATAAACAAAATGGAGAGGGAAAACATCTCATCACCTTCTGATCTGCATTAAAAAGTAAGTTATGGGAGCACGGGCTCAGCAACAGAAATATAGTCAAGTTGAACATCAAGATTTCTTGTGTCCTCTAAATCCAGACTGTTGGTACTTCAGAAGCCGATGGGTTGGGGGAGGCTGCTGTCCCGCTGTGGAGATCAGGACCAGGGAGCTGGAGAATTAGTGCCGGGTGCTGAAGAAACATCAGAACCCAACGCTGAGGGAGGGCTGTCCTGGTCACAGATGGGATTTTGAGGGAGGTGCTGGCAGGCAAGGGATGTTCAAAAAGCAGCAAAAATCCCTTCGCAAAGATAGGAGATCCATCTCCATGATCAACCAAAGTGGTGAAGGCACATCTTATCCCTTCCGCAGTTTCTTTGCAAGAAAAGCATGGCAGAAACCCTGATGCACAAGTCTACCTACAATTTTAAAATATTCCTGTAGCTCACTCTGTCAAAAAAAATGGCATTAAACCAAAAAATCAATCCGACGTTACCAGTTAACAGATATCTGACTATGGCAGAAATGCCAAGAGTTTTAGGTTTTGAGCTGACCAAGACAGTTTGTATGAGATTTAGAAGTAACACCTAGAGAAACCATATGGGTTTGCAAAAAGTAAACAAATAAATCATTGACAAATCTTGACAACGGACAAAACAAAAAGCAATCAGGGAGGTACAGAGCTTCATGGAGAAAAGGAACACTCATGAGTTTTGTGCACATTGCAAAAAGGCATAAAGGTCTGAGGGATGTTGAGGTCTCCCTGGTGCCAGGTACAGCAGGAGGACACCAGAGCGATGGAGACAAGCCAGGACAGGGAAATATATACAATGAGGAGTTGATTTTTTTTTTTTTTTTTTAATTTCCTTCTTAAATTTTCTTGCCACATTGCTTGTCTGGTCCTTCAGCTTTACAGCACCTCCTCACCTCACTGATGACCCAACACACTTCAAGACAGAGGTCATGGGCTGGGATGGAAGTGCCGTTTTCCAGATCCAAGACAAAGAAATCTGATTCTGGAAAACATCCTTTGAAGAAACTCAAAAGGTGTGAAGTCCAGTTTAATCACGTGAGACTAGATTTCCTAAGTACCTCTGGATTTGGCTCTACAGCTGTTACAAAGCAGTAGGTAAATTAACGTATCTGTAACAATAAAATATTGATCTCTTTCACGTTTCCTATAGATCAAGGGAAGTTCCAGCAATTGCAACTGTCACACAAATGCAGTATTGTACAACAAAAGCCTCTCGAGCTGCAACAGCTTTCCAAAACTTAACTTTTAAAGTATTTGTGTTATTTTTTCTTACTGAAATACTACTCTTATTCCTTATACAGGATCGGCTATCATGAAGGACTCAGCGAGCACTGATTCTATACATTTGTGGTTGGTACACTATATTTTCTTCTATTTTAATCCTTTAAAATTTCTATCACAGTTAATGTCGCTATTACGCAGAGCCATACTACTTGATATTCTCAATTCAGCGTTCAGTTGGCTGGCAATACTGGTGTGCAGTGGGTTAAACATGCTTCCCATGCTGCTCGTTGGTTATATTTTATTTACCAGTATTTCTATAATGTGCTATTTTTTTTTTCCTTTTGAGATTTCCTCATTTCTTTCAGAACACTTTCACCTTATTTCCGGGCTGCTTCTCCCCAAGGGGCAAAGTGGAGGTTCAGAAACTTCATATGAACTTCCTGAAAAAGAAACAGATCACCTATTAAAAAAGCCAAGTGGAATGTGCTGTGAATATAGTTTAATATGTCCCAAAGAAAGAGCTGGCTCTAATCACAGTATAAGATTTAAAATTCACCGTTGTACTCCGTTTATTGATTTAATAACATATTTATTATTTATGATTTCTATGGCAGATGGAATTCTATTTCCATTATTTGATTCAGGTTAATCAGAGGATAATGTGCTGCTTACACTTTCACCTAAAGACTCTTCTGGTGCTCAAGAAGCAGACTGTTTTCCAGATCTGCAAATCAAATCCTTTTCTGTCATGCAATTATGGCTGTTTCCCTACAAAATTATAATATATTTAAAAGCTAAGGCTAATATTTGAACTAAAATAATGGCACACACATGAATTAAGTCTAAGGTAGAAGTGTTTCTGGAGGGGCTCCGCTCTCTCAGGTGGCTTCACCGCTTTTCAAATGCCTCTAACTGGACTTTGGGATGTGCCACTGCTCCTTTCCGCCAGGTACCCAACCCTCTCCTGGTAACGCCGCCGCTGGTCATGGATGTGTTTCTCCTGCTTGTTCCTTCCCCATCACTCAAGACCAAGACCTTGAGAAGGACAAGCATCTGCCAGAGAAGTTGTACACAACATCTACAAAGTGTGTAGACACCCTTGCAGAAACACACCTTCTCGCCATGTTCTGAGGAATGTTTCGATTTGTTTACCTTAAGTATTGACATTATTTAAGTTACCTGTCATCAACTTCACAAATATTTATTCTCCCTGTATTCCAACATCGAACTTATGCTGCTGAATCATTAGTTTCCTCGGAGAATCGCAAATACTACTAGCAACAGACTATTAAAATCAATTCAGAATACACAAGGCAAAGGAAAGAGAAACCAGAGCAATGAGATTTTCATGCCAACTGAGTCTATCCTGCCCTAGAATGATTTCCAGTCTTGCTGATACTTGATACGGGGCCTTGCAAGATCTGGTTTGAAGTTTATCTTTTAGCTTGCACTCCACCCAGACACACCAGTGGTCCTATGAGTGAAGGTGTAATGTGCAGTGATTTTTCTCATGACCATATTTTCATCTGCTCACACCACTCATGCCTAGAGCTTGCTGGTCGTGAGGTGTGAGACTCACACATTCAAAGCTAGACTTTAAAAAAAACAAATTAAAAAATCCCAGCCCAAACAGGCCTGAATGCTGATAAAGAATCTGGAGTAAATGAAAAAAAAAAAAAAATCAGTGTGCCACAGTCTGGGAATATTTCCACAGACAGACACAAGAACAGGGAAAGCTGTTGGACTCTTCAGGAAGACAGAAAAAGTAAATTTTTTCATCAGGATGCTTTAAGTCAATTTGGAAATCCTAGGATTTCTAGAGGCAGGATTGAGGATGCTCCTCCAAAACCTCTTTGGACCATGTACGTGAGGATGGCAGCCCAACCCTTGCCACAGTCCTGCAACCAAAACTCCTCCATCTCTTCTCAAGCCAGAAGATGACATTGTTTCTACAGCACTGCCTTTCTGCAGCAACATACCACAGGAAATGAAATCAGGGAAGAAGCCCACACAAGCAAAACAAATACCTAACTCTATAAAATCTGTGCTTTGCTTTTCTTTTGCTTTCTTTCCCCCGCCCAAAAAAATGAACACCATGGGGAAATCTGCCCTTCTGCCTGTGCAAACTTAGGTGCAAGTAGAATGGACTGAGATGCAGAGGTGTAATTTAAATGCTATTACATCCGAGTTCAGTCCCTTCTCAAGAATTTGGCCCTCCACAACATGGAGCTCAGGCACAGTCCCAAACCACAGCTGTAAAAGCATCGCTCATTTTAAAGGTCCAGTTGTGCTGCGGGACAAATATACAGCTCTTACCAGCTCATCCTCTCCTTTCTGCTATACACTATCTGAATTTTATAGTTTGAAAATGAGGGGCATCTTACCCAATTAGGTACTCCATGGCCTCATCAGCTTCTTTCTCTACCAGGAAAATGTTATGCGTTTCGACCCAGCTGTTCCCTTGTGTTGTTGTGTTGTCAGTCATATTCTGCTGGAGAGAAAAGCAATGGTGAGCCGAGGACATTCCTGCACATCTGTTAGCTGAAAGACAGGAATAGTAAAGGATTTTAGAGCAATTTCCAGAAACAAGAAGAATTAGTTGCTCATCTGATACTAACAACGTGCACCTTTTCCTCTTCTTTATCATGTCTGTCAAATAATGTAATTATTAAGGACCAACAATGTGGCTTTTTATGTGAACCAGTGCTGACTACACTGGAGTATTGCATTTTTAATTATTATGATGTTAAATGGCTTTAATTGCTGACACTCTCCTGATTCACAGAGCATTTTTATAACATTTATTAAAAAAAGGCCAAAGTTTATTTTACAATCTGCAATAAAGCAGAACACAAAACCCAGCAATTGGCTCAATGATCCCAATACATTAGTTTTATACACAGACTGCATATTATTCTTGCTCTATAAGTGATGTGAAAAGCAAAATGGAAGTCCTGTACAAAATTTGATCATCTTACTTAATAACAACAGATGCTCAGAGTGGTGGCATTTTGAAAAGAGCTCTGTATGCTACTGGTTATTAAATGGCAGGACATTTGGCATCCTCTAGCATTATACCATTTGAAAACCATAGAGTCACATAAATAGCCGATGAGAGCTAGAAAAAAAAATTAGCTCCTGTCTGCATAACAAAACTCACTTCATTTAAAATATTTAAAATGGCTAGGCTGCCTTTCAAAAGAAAAGTCCAGAAAACTTATTGGAGTGGGAGCTTCTCTTTTATCTGGAAAACACAGGAAAGCAAATATGTTGGGAGGAAGAGAAGAAATGGTTCACCAGCATGACTGATCAGCCTGAACTGAGAATGCTAATGGCTTCTGCTGCTTTGTGTCAAAAGCTCAGCACAATTTGGAAAAGGCTCTGGCACAAAATTTTCTTCTTGATTTTAAAATGAAAATATTGGCAATATGTAGCCAAATTAACATAAATGCAGGACGTAGCGACAACACATGGGTATCATTTTAATGGTGCAATTCCTATTCAATAGAGAGGAATCAATAAAGACAGTGACTTAGTTTCTTCCCAGTATAAATTATACTCGCAGAGCATCTACTGCCCACATAGTTATGCCATTGCTGTTTGGTTAGATTCATACATCCTATAAAAAGTTCTAATCAAGTTGATGGGCGCATACAGTGTAGCTTTCTCAATTTTATCTGAGCTTAACAGCCACTATGTTGCACATTTATCAAAGCAGAAATCACCAGGAGCTGTTTGCCCAACGTGTTTTACCTGGACCGACGTATTCCACACGTTGTTCCAAGGAAGATCAGCAGAGCTGAAAGCAAATACCTACATCAGGCATCGTTACCATTAAAATAATAAAATTAAAAATTTAAAATACACAAATAAATAAATAAAAAATCACAACGAGTTTGCCTGAGAACTGAAGAAAGGATTTGCTGGGTGTTTACGTGCACAAGCCTTTTATGTATACTTGAAAAATCTTGAAGATTGGGTTATAATGGAAGCGCTTATACATCCTAACTATGGCGTTGCAAATGGTGCCACTGTCATTAAGAGTGCATTGTTGTTTGTTTTATGCTAATCTTCCTTCAGCGTGACAGACTGTCACCTGCATGGGGGGTAACTTTCAGCACTATATTAGCCCATATGGCACAAGCTAAATTGTATCTAAGCTATGGGCTAATTATGGATGAGTTAATAAAACCAAGCAATGTCAGTCTGGCCGCTTCTTCTGGTCCTCAGCCGACCCCCCAAGTGAGTTATTGCCTGCGCTGTTCTCTTAAACTATTTTCATTTTTGTTCTCGACAATTGCTGCCAAGCTTCGTGTTTGAGGCACTTTAATCTTTTTCCTTTCTCAGTCCCGTGCAAGATCAGATCAAAACAATCTCTACACTTTTTCCATGTGATAACTTTCCCCTGTTAATCAAGGGGTGGTGCAACCTGCCGAATCATAAACGCACCGTGTTAAGTTTCCTGGAAACCTGTTTGCACAGCTGTGATATAACAAACAGGTTTTCATATTTTCAGGGAGTAAAAAATATGGATTATCTTCCTTAAGCATGGGATCAAAGAGGTGAACATTTATTCCATTAAATGCACATCCAGGTAACAGAAAACCATAGGAATGGATGAAGATAGTAAAGAGACTTTTCACATGTTTTAAGGTCAAGCATATGCTTAAGTGCTTTTTTGGACAAAGGCCCAGCTTCTCTCTCTTTTTCAAAAAGAGGGGAGGGAGGAAGAGGGTCCCTCACAAGTGTTAATGTTCCCACATCACTCTGCCTGCTCTGCTTTGTCCCCACTTGTGCCTTTCAGTTGTCAGCCCCTGGCAGCTGCGAGCGGGCTCACTCTTCAGCACACTTTGCTCTTCCAAAGGCACGGAGCGATGCGGTCAGCACCAGTAAAGCACAACGCCGCGGTACAGAAGATCTGATTTTGGACTGACTACAAATAGAGAGAAACTGTAGAAAAATCTGGTCAGCGACTGAGAAAGGCAAAAAAAAGGGTAATGTAAAATGAACTGAACTTCACTATTAGGAAAAGAATAAGGGAGAAAAAAATAAGTGGAAGTGCCTATCATTTATTAGCTTTGACTTGTGCAACACTCCTTTCCTGACCTACAGTGTGAAAGAGCATCTCAGGAGCAAGTAGAGACCCAGCCCACTCGTGAAAGGGAGAATTACTCAAAGACTACCCAAGTTTTAATTAAACAGAACTCAAGTAAGAAATTTCAACAAAAACCTCACGTTAGGGGATATATTCCTTAAACCTGGCAATAAAGTGCCTCCCCATATATGAGAGCACACAAACACCCAGCAGCAGAAGTCACGATTCAGGACACAAGACATCTCCAGGTACCACTCAGCTCATCGCGTTGGCCACCTTCAACCCAAGAGTCCAAAGCTTAGGACAGACTTAACATCTCTGCTCAGCCATTTCCAATGCAGCCTCCACTGGTCTATGGGTCTTCCAGGATTTCATTTTCTGCATTCAGTCCGGCTGATTTAGCAAGAGAGTATGACAATGAAAAGGATCAAGCATAAAACTTCTGGAGAAAAGGACAGAAACTGAGAAGTATGAATTCGGATGTGGTAGCAGATACTCAGCACTTCAGGTTTCGGCCCAAGCTGCCCCCAGAAGGATCTTAGTATCTCCCTATGAGCAAAGGTGTGAATTATGTCAGTACACTAAAGATATTTAATAAAGACTTGCATTAAAAAAAAAAAAAAGCAGGCTCAACTTCTGGGAGTCAGCAACATCCTTCCAGTCCAAGCATTCTCATTTTTAGATAATGCCGTGCAGCTCCAAAAGGAAATACCACAAGGTTTCTGTGCTTCGGAGCTATTACTTCCACATTAGAACTTTATACCACTTTCAGTACAGGTATGCAAGAAATAAGTAGATTTCTTGTTCTTTATTTCCTGTAAGGAACAATGCCATGTTTCACACAATGCCTTGTTAAATAAAAAGTTATTGGGCAAACTGCTTTTAAACCCATCATATGTAATGAAATGTTTCATCTGGAACTGGAATTGTTTTTCCAATTCCAAGTTTTACTCTCTCTTTGGCTTTTTCCTTTTCCCCTTCTTATTTTCATCCCTCAGTTTATAGACAGTCTGCTAATCTACTCAGACCCACAGTACTGAAAACTCTCTTCTCACTCAGTGAGTCACCCCTGGAAATGTATTATTGCCTTAAAAGTCAAGTTCAGACCTAATCACCACTTAGACAGTACAAGGAGACAAAGGCAATATCGTTGTTATTCAAGTTACTTAGTCCTTTACTCAAGAAAAATTCTTCCCTGGACTATTCCCTCACAAGTGAACCCATTGGTGTGAAACTGAGATTAAGTTTTCCCCCTAAAAGGTTAACTTAATTAAATTAAATTCAAATTCGATTCAAACAAATTCAACAATTCTGGGAAATCTTATGGTTCGTGTTACATGGATAACCTTCAGTGATTACAACAGCCCTTTCTGGCCTGCTGGATCTTGAGGAGCCTATGATTCTGTGAAATTACTTAATAGATTAATTAAGTCAGAATGGTAAAGCCTAATTCAACCTTCAAAACTGAACTGGTGTTTCTTACCTTGTTTTCTCTGTGACACCAAAGGAATTTTCTTTCTTTGTACCCTTGTAAAAAGACTGACCCAGGAATTACTGGCTTGTCCTTCTCTTTCAAATGTCGGGACCTCTAAAGAGAGCTTCTGGAGAGGGTTGTTCAGCTCTTTAATATTGTAACATGTTTTCTGTCTCTTCTGGGGTGATAGAAGTCACTTCTTAGCAGAAGATCCCCCAAGTATTTCTTTCCAGCAATTTGGGGGCTTAAGCGAGCTAGGAAAGGCCATCAGCAGCATCTTCAGTAACTGGAAACCCCTATTTCTGGTATGCAAAACAAAACTTTGCTCTGTAGGAGGGTGCACAGCAACAAATATTCTACGGAAGACATGGGGAGGTTTGTGGCTAAATCAATTATGTTCCTACACAAGCTTTTATCGCAGCAAACTCTTCGAGAATGACCAGCCAGGCCCTGTGACCTATCAGGTTTTGTAATGCAAAAATGATGTAGTATAACTTCACTTTCAGTCCTTTGTTCTTATGAATTACACCTCAGGTTGCTTTCCCCTTGGTCGTCATTCCTCTTCTGTATCACCTTATGTTTGAAGAGATCTAAAGATTAGACCGCTTAACGGCACACTGTGTTCACTATACAAATTATTGATTGTCTGTTTTTAGACTGTTTCTCCCACAGTCTCCTGTAGTGAATCGAGAACAGAATATAGCTGATAATACGTGCCCTTTCCTCAAGTTCAATCACCAAAACACTTGGGTTACAATCTCACAGGATGTTTCTATCATTATCTTGCTCCCCCTAACCAGCAACGCTCAGGTTTTAAGAAGCAGAACAGCGCTCGCTGACAGCCTGAGACACTAATTATTTTTTTTTCTATTGTAGCTGCATATATGAATACTATAGTAGAATCTGGATTATACATTTTCTATTTTTGTTTCCATATTTTTTTCATCAGAAAATAAAGTCTGAGCCTAGCTGTGAAGTTAGGATACGTCGATGAACTTTCCCAACCTTGCCGTTGTTCAGACTTTTATTTCCAGATGATCCATCAATACACTAAAATTAAGCTTACACAGCAAACCCCCTCTTTTCCCGGTATCTTGCAAGAACAGAGAAAAAAGCCCATTACACTGTGGCCTGAGAAAATGAAGATCAGATTCTTATTTGCACGAAGGACATCCCGTAGAGCCTTTTGAGTACAGTAGCTGTTATAGGGGAAGCAAACTGTGTTGGGAAGACCTGTGTTATCCCCAAAACAAGCTAATTAGGTGTTTCCAGATGTAAAGGGCAGAGAATTTCTGGCACGTGACCACAGGACCCCACTGACCCCCAACAACCAGCAGCTGTGCTGGTTCTATGCTCCTCCTTGTTCTTGAGCAGCTCCCCTGGACCTTGTGCATCTGCCCAGCCCTCCTCTCCATCCTCTTTGGGGCTGGACGGACTTACAGGACTGGTTTTAATGACAGCATGACACTCAGTGCAGCAGAGCATCTTGTATGAAGGAAAGAAACCTCATTGTGAACAGCCCACACACATATCCTTCTTTCACACCTCCTTTTTCTTGCCAGGAGCTTGTTCTGGAGCAGGTCAGACCTGACGTCTCATCACGGCAAAGATTTTTCCCATTAGCTCCAGAGTTACAGGGGAGAGGAAAGCAGCAGATTTCCTTTTGGAGCACCTCACTAATTGCACTGATGCGTTTAGCTCACTCTGCTTGTCTATTTGGTCACTGGCTCATAAGGCCACCCATCCCATCTTCTCATAGCTGCATCTCACTACCAGAGCTAGCTGGAAAATGCCCACAGAATATTTGATTCATTGGTTCCATCCTTCTCCGTCCAAGTCTGTAGCACTGAGCTACAAGACCTTTCTCAGGCAGCTGTTTTCATCCACCACTTTGTCCGCGCCTCCCACAAGCTCAAGCAAAACAGACACCTCAGATCAACGTTGCATCTGACCTGTGCTGCCTTTACGTGTTTAAAGCATCTAATGTAAAATAAGGTCAAGGCTTTTTCTTCAGGAAGGTACAAAACCTTCCCTGATAGAGGCTGCAAGGCCTTGGGCCACCAGACTGGCCGGGCCAGACCTGCGGCATAGCCTGGATCTTTGCACATCTTTGCAATGGTTTGGAGCTGAATAAAAGCACTTACTGGCTCTGTGGACACGTGCTACAGGTGCCACAACTCCAAGTCCTATGGAGAGCAAAAGGGCAGGCTGATTGTGCTCTGTTTTGTCTCAAATTATCACCTGGGCAGGGGGGAGCACGGAGCAGGAGGTGCTACACCTGCCAGCTCTCCCGTCACCGATATAAAGATGCTTTTGGTAAGGAAAGTGATACAGAAAGCAGGCTAACCACGGATAAAGAGGAGATGGCATAAGCTTAAGCTGGATTGTGTACAATATGCAGTTTCCCAGCAGTATGAAGGATCTATATATTTACATAAGAGAAAGGTCCTCTTTTGTAGCGGAAAATTCAATCATTTGATATTCGGCAGCTGGATACTGTAAAAATCATTCATCCTGTATCTCATATTAACTCAGGGTAAGCTGATACACCTGAGCCTTTTACAACACTCGGAGTTGAGTATATATAGATTGCTCAACTTGGAAAGGTCACTCGTGCAGTACACAAGAACCTGACCACAGCCATCTGTAAAGAGCAGATATTGTTCCCCTTGTTTGTAAAGACTTGAGGAATGTAAACAGCAGCACTCGGGCTCTTTCTTTGGGATGTATCGAATTCGTGGGCGTCGTGTACGAAGTTTACAGATGCAAGACTTCGCAGTTGGTTTTGGCAAGTCTAGTCATAATCTTCAGCGAAATCAAAACACGGCAAAGATCACACTCCACATTTCTAAGACCTAATTTAATTAAAAGCTTTCATTGGGAAGGGATAGTTTCAAGCTCTCCCCCCCTTCTTCCTTTGCATACAGACATAAACATTTACCAGAACCAAACTTGGCATTGATTTTCCTTTATTACTTGTGCTAGTCTGAAGTCCCGAGAGATGAACAGATGAGGTTAGGGTTAAGAAAGTTATGCACAATAGCTCTTAACCTGATGGCTAGGAAGATAAACAACGTGCTAGTATAATTTAGGGGAACTCGTCTATCCAATTGCCTGTCCCTGCTGGATTTGGTATGAAGGGTTCCCACTTTAAAGTGAATATTTTGCTAGTACATCTTCAAATGGTCTATTTCCAAGATTTAAGTCAAATATCCATTATTTTTAAATGCACAGTTCCTTGAAATTTTGGCCACCTGTTTGGACAGTGCCACCTGGCACGAGTTACTGTCCAGTCAGAGGCAGTTGAGGCACCGTTACAAGGGAATCTAAAATATTGTTAGAGACAGAACAAAACGAAAGCACCAAAAACGTGCTTAACGCCATATTACATCTTCTCCATATTCCTTCCGATGTAAAAATTCAGATGCTGACACCGACTATCTCTTTTACAAGCTCATTGGAGTCAGAGGATTAGTTGAGGTTTTTTCCACAGGTCAGATTTTCACCTGGTAGAAATTGTCTCAGCATACGGTAGAAGTAACGCAGTTGGGTGGTTTCATGTTAACCACTGACAAGTTCCTGTAGTGTTGGTGGTTGTTCCCAGCACAGATTTGGACAAACCCCAGTCCAGCAGCCACTTTTTGCTGATGTTCGAAATTAAACAAACGCGTCTTTTAAGGACAACTCCTGGAAGCCAATGCAGTATTTATTGTAGCTCTGCACAATGAATTGTCCAGATTTCCGTGACATTATTTCCATCCTGAAACCGCTTATGATGGAAAGACGGTAAATACGCTATGTATCTTCAATACAAACCTAAGAAGCATTTGAATATAAAATACTAAGCAAGCTCACTCAGACATTTGTTTTCCATTTGCCTTTAAACAAATAAACATGTGATGCTTTACTTAGTAATTTCTCTATGTTATTTAATTATTTGCACCAAATCCAGATCGTTTCCTCCCTTAGGTAAAGATTTATATTTATTAAAGACAAAAGTGCATGAGGAGTTTTATTTTCCATTTGGCAATTTGTTCCAATTTTCACGAGCTAAGAACACTCACTCAAGGTTTTACTCATGTAAAACCAAATTAAAGGATAAATTCAATATGCATTCCCTGCAACCACTTTGCTTCATGGAAGTCTCTGGAAAGCTATGGAAGCCAAAGGTAGTTTTTACTGATTTTGTCATTGGGAGATCACATATCCTGAGACGAAAAATTCTGAGCAAGGATAAATTTCATATCATTAATTTTGCAAGGTTGTTAGTCATCTTGCAAGAGCTCTTGTATCTTTTTTTAAATCTTTTTTCCTCCATCTTCAAGTCTGGGTTGTTTTATTCTTTTATTTTTCTCTACAGATATTTGCCTGGCCAGAAAACTAGTTATTAATAAAAATGAACTTCAGATACTGAATTTTAACCTCATCAAAAGCTAGCGGAGAGACTACTTGTCACTTCAGTCCTACTTTACTCTCATAAAATATTTGCAACTCGAATGGGCTGTAGGCATCAGGATTCATTTAACAACCATTGCGCAAGGAGTCAAATTCTGTTCACTAAGGCACAAGCTGAATTTTTCCTTTTTTCCCCACAGCTCCTTTCTGCCCACCGCATGCAACCACCGCTTCCAGGAGCAGGTGCTAACCTTATTGTTCTTTTACTGGAAAAATATCCTTTATTGGATGAAACAGCTACTTGGATTTCTCTCAAAGATCTAAATCCCGAAGCAAGGAATTTGAGGTAGCGATCCAACAAGAACTGGGTATTTTCTGATGAGCATTATCTCCAGCTGAGGAGCACCGGCATTGCATCGGCTCAGTTAAAGAAACACATTTTTATGTAAGTGGAAGGTAATTGCTCATTTTTCTAATTTTATTGTCAAACAATAAAATGAAGAATAGTTACTTTAGACTGTTCCGCTCATCACAGATTTATAGATGTCACAGCTAAACCTCAAAATTAACAGAGGAACTTTTGTTTTCTTATTCATTGTTTGTACCACTCTTAAGTCTATTAGCATCATAGTTAGTAGAAGGGGAGTAGAGAAAATAAAGCTTGTGAAGAGAAAAGGAAAGGATTTAGAGTGAATGTCTGATAGTCAGGCACAGAAATATTCGGTGGGCTGGTAATAAGGAGTTTACAACACAGCTTTTTCGGGGAAAACACTGAAGGCAGAAGTTGTGTATAAGCACTTAAACACCCTGGACAATCAAATGGGCTGACTTATCCATTTGATTTATCCCAGGCAGGGAGAAAACATGTTTCTCGGTCATTTGTAAGGCCCAATTGCAAAGACTCTGCTTGCCTTTATCCCAGAGCCTCGAACAGGCGATGGCTGCAGGGAGCAGAGGGACAGAGCTGGAAACATAGATACCTTGTCCTGCCTTCCACGGCATCAAAGTAAAACCATAAAACTTCTGCTTTGGGCTGTAAAACTACTGCTAGTGAAGTGTTTCCAGTTCTCGGTTCTTCTTTTGATATTTGCAGCACCTATCAGCATCCAGCTGCTCCTCCTGTCATCATTGACACTGTTCCCATCCTCCAACCTGAGCAAAAAGCAGAGGGAAGGACCAATCTCCTGCCCTATAAATGCACACACTGCTGCTAGTGTGGCACAAAACCAAAATCAGATGGGGAAGGGAAAGTTTAAGAAAGATCTAGTTAAGGAGAAGGAAAATCTACCAAGCCCTGCTTGCTTTCTATAGACAATAGTGCATACATGGTTAAAACAAAACAGCAATGAAAGAGAGTAAAGAATGTCGTGCAACAAAACCACATCTTTAATCTGATGCAGTCCCTTTGAGAAGCTATTCTTAAAGTTCTTAGTAATTCCTGACATTTTTATTTACAAATGTGGCTACTAAGCAGAGACTCAAGGAGAAAAATTAAGTAATGCCTGTAAAGCACCTAATGCATTAAGCCATATTCAAAGCAAACAATAACAATAATTCACAATAAACCTGCAGAAACAGCACTTGATAAATTATAGCCAACAACTATTTGTACTATGCAAAAAACTTATTTTGGAGCCTGAGAAATCTGTTTCTCTCTGCATAAGAGATGCTCTGCACCAGGTGGTTCTAGATAAAATGTCCTCAAAGCTGTCAGCACAGCCCTTGCAAGAGCAAATCCCAGGATAAAGGGTTATTTAGGAGGTGCAGAGCCCGTATGTTACTTCTGGTACCTCTAGTAGAGCAAGTAGTGGGGAGACAGGACTGCAAAGGTACCTTGGTGGTCCAAGGTGGCTCAGTTAAAGAGATGCAAGATTAAAGTTAGGGAGAATTTGGGCTACTTTCCCTTACAACGAGGATCTGCCAAAACCAAGGTAGCCTGAGATCAGGCTGGGAAATGCAAGAAGTCAATTTTGACCCAGGCTTTCTCTTTTTCCAGCTGTCTGTCACATGAGTTTTAAATTAATAAGAGCTGTAGGATCCAGCCCTTCAAAAATTAAATGATTAGATGATAGGATCATTGCTGCCTAAGCACATTTGCAAGAAATAATAATAATTTCCCTCAAAGAATCGTTAACCAGAAGGGCATCAAAATTAGTTAGAGAAACAACCATATTTGGCTTGATCTTTGGCTGTTGTAAATCAGCATAATCTGAATGAATTCAAAGAAAATTATGCCAATTCGCAGTACAGAGAATCTGTTCTATTGCGCTTAAACTCTGCCCAACATCTTGACATACAGTGTTAGTTTAGCGTTTATTCTCTGACATTAAAAAGACTAAAATACACACCTTTCAACTGCTCTCAGCAAATTGCATGTGATTTCTCCTTGGCTAAAACTATCAGCTGTGGCCGGCCACAGAAAGGTTGTCCAGCTGCTTAGGAGCCCATTTAAATATGAATTGAAACGAGAGTGTTTCATGGAAATTTGGACGCTCCTAGCTCTCACTGGCTTTGTCCGCCTGTAGATTGTTTGTCCCTCCTTTCAGTTCAATAGCTTCTTTCAAATTATAACAAACAAGTATGCTGGGGAATACCACGAAACAGCTCCAAAGATGTAACGCTCTTTTATATTCCTGAGCATGTCACTTGCTAACAGCCCCAATGTCTGCTCCTGCAAACTGGAACAAGGGTGAGAACCAACAAAAATTCCCTGTTCCTGAGAAAACAAGCAAACAAACCAACCCACTCCTCGAAACAAAGGGCAAAACCCATTTTCTCAATTAGACAGCTGAAAAAATTTCCAGAACTTGGCATCCCTTATTCATGTGTGAGTCTTGGTTTTCTCACTAGTCTGGCTCATTTCAAATGATTTCCATCAAGAATAATGGCCAAGAATTGACACTTGATCTTCCGTGAAAAAATAAGATACAAAGTAAATGAGATAAACTGTTCTGTATGAGTATAAATTAATGATGATTTCATAGCAGACCTTCTCAACTTGCATAAGATTTTGTCACATTAGAATAAATGTCTAAATTGGGCAGTAGAGCTTCTTTTAAGGCTTGGATTTTCATGGATACATGTATTTCTTATAAATTTTACTAACAGAAAATTCAAGTCTAAACTCAGATGCATTAATTATTGTCAGATTTGATCAGATTCCTCTCTCTGGAAATCAGCAACTATGCAGTGGAATTATTGCTAGTATTAGGATGACTATTTTTCTAGCTATCCCCAATGATTCTGCCTGATTTATTTTGGGGGAAATACAACTGAAGATACAACATGCACTTTTAGATGTTTTGAAAACTTAGCTGATATTATAAAAGAGCACGTTCTCCTACTCTATACCCCAAATTCCTCTGTTTGCTGCTGTCAGGACAGGTAATCCCAGACACAGACCTGACCTTTGTGATCCAGAATTTCTCCCTTTCCTAATATACCTACACAGAAAGCAGTTTTCTCTAATGAAATCAGAAAATGGCAATTGCAATTACTGTGTGTCCAGAGCATGTTTTGAACCTTTTTTCTTTCCCTGATGGTCTCAGACTCGCAGTATGGGAAAGCTTATTTCTTAAATGTCATCGCTTTTGTCACTTTAAGTTCTATTAAGATTGGTTATTGACTTTATGTATAATTAATGGCTTCCAAAGTCCTACATTTTTACACGTGATAAATCCTGGTACTGAGAAACCAGCAAATTTCTGTTGTTTATTGCCCTTCCCTCTTCTCCACCCAGGAGTAACAGAAGTCACTTGAACTAAAGCCCTGCGGCTTCTTCCATAAACATGTCTGGATGTTTCTCACTTAAGCCGACGTGACAATTATTAGAACTGGCACATATAAACACAAAAAGCAAGAGGCATTAACAGGTCTATTCACTAAGGGTTCTGCACCCTTTCCACGAAAAAACCTTAAATAAAAGTAACATGCCTAAATTGTGTAAATGTCAAGGTTTTCTCATTCATTAATTTCCCTCTCTTTGATGTGCAATGCCCCCAACTCTGCTCAATGGAGAAGTGCTGGACTGAGAAAAAGCAAGTCATCCTGGCACATTCACCGGCTCACAAAGGAGGCAGGCTTGGACTATGATCCAAAAATGCACTTATGTGCATTGCACCTACAAAGAAGCATTTGTTCAAAGCTCGTTTCCCTCCGTCCCTGAGGGGACTGACAGTCACGGCGTTTGCCACCCGGGCCTGGGAACAGCTCCACAACGTCCTCCTGGTGCCACAAAGTCGTGACCCACTATATCTCAATGAAATGCACAGAAAGGAGTGGAGAGAAAAGGGGTTTTTTTCTACCTTTGGACTGTGCCAGAGGGCTTCTGCCCCTGAGAAAAAGGCTCACCTTGGGGCATGGCACATGTGCACGGAGGGGACTGAAGACTCCGTGGTGTCTTCTCGCCAGCATTAAGATCTACTCTTGCAGAAGTCACAGCATCCCATAAGAGGTGACCACGGATGGGCCCATCACGTAACTCACCTCTAAATGCAGACGTCGTCCTCTGCCACCACTTTGGGCCAGGTGGCAACGAGGAGCTCCCAGGACTTCAGCTTGGACAAGAAAACCCGGCCGTTGGCTTTGACCTGGCTGGTCGGCAGCTCATGGGGGTTGGTGGAGATGAGGGCTCTTCTTCCTTTTACAGTGGGTTGCTGAGCTCTTTCTTCCATGCAATGTACGGGAACATTTTATTTGTGAATGGGCTCTTTCTTTGGTGGAATACAGTTTCTGTAGAAAAATAATCTATGTATTAGAAAAACACCTGATGCTTTCAATCCCCCAAACAATTCCATGTAGACTCTACAGAAACAAAATCCCCTCTGTGCTTAATGCCCCCTGCACGTCCTGAGCTTAAATTTGCGCAGAATGTCTGCAATGAATTCATCAGGCTCGTACAACCAGCACTGCTTCAACAGAGAGCGGGGAAAGAGAGGAAAAGACCAAACCCACAGCAGATTTCAGTGCACGTTGTAGGACTGCACCGAAAAAAAAAAAAAAAATTAAAAACGCACCTCTGTTGTGGTATGAAGTCACTTTCTTCCTCCTGACTTCCCCCAAGTCACGTAACTGGCACGTGGCGGCTGGCACAGATGGCACGCCGTGGCACGCAGAGAGCGTGCCAGCTGTCTGGCACGGGGACACAGGTGCTGATGCTCGCGCTCGCTGCTCGCTGCAAGCCAGACCTCCAGGAGCCAGCCTCGGAGAAAAGAACAGGGGCATCATCCACCTCCCCGTTTCTCAGTTTTAAGATCAAGCAGCGTGCGTGTGTAGAATAAAGGATTACAAGGTGAAAGTATCTCCTAAAAGCTGTTCTGCATGATGCTTAAGATTGATGTGGCGAGGCATCAGAATTTCGTTGCAGTAAATAGACAACATATGATTACAGACATTATTATGCACATGTGATATACCAATTCATCCATAAGACAATTTGAGAATGAGGTACCAGTTATTCAGACCCTCATTGTAATCTGAAAATCTAATATATCTCAAATGGCAGAGGTAACTGACCACGCATACCCTTTATGAGAGTGAAATATAGAAATAGGTAAGAGAATATCCAAGATTCATCACCACTGTGAGTTAGCACCATCTCAATTGTACAGTGATTTTAAAGTTATTGATGTTTATTTTTAAATCCATACCTCTATAGATTGGAGGTAAGTCACTGCAGGCTGTATATATCAGGTGAGTGACAGGAACGATGACATCAATAACCAGCTACCACCAATGATGTAATGCCAGTATTAGACTTTCCCATTTTCTTTCGGCACGAGAAAGCACTATTGACAGCAATTCTCCAACGTTGTGCTGCCGAGATGTCAAACATGCTCATTGATTAGTAACAGAGAGTTATGGAAAAGCCCTTACGCAATTCATCAGCGGTCTCTATTAGTAGCCCAGCCCTGGGCTTTTGGACAGCGTGAGAATGTGTCTCTCCACAGGAATAAGAAAAACAGGAGTTGGGACCAGCGGCCAGCTGGAAGCCGGGGAGAGGCAACGTGCCCCAGCCTGCTGCAGGCAGGGTGATTTAGGGCTCTGGCTGCTCAGCTCTGCCAAATGGAAGGAGTCGGGGTCAGGGAAAGCACACGAGAAGAAGAAAAGGTCTGGCCGAGTGGCAATTTTACAGTGATCATCTTCAAAGAGGAGCAGCCACAAAGAAAAGGGGGACACGAGAAAGGTGATGCAGGTAGATCAGTCTGGTTCTTCTTACATGTCCCGTAAATATCTGGATGTCATCTGAGCTGCAAGGATGCTCTGTGGTTTCACTGGGGCTATGAGATTGTGCTTGGCTTCCCTGGAAGCTCTGCCTTTAATTGCTAATTGGTACTTGCTCCTTTTCCTACAACTTACATACTTAACGTTGCTTTCTCACGTAAAAATCTGGCTTTTAGAAGAATGAAATACCCAGATATGTACCAAAATGGGTATTAAGGGTACCATAGCAAGACCACGTATTCCATGGCTTTTAATTTCTCAAACAGTTGATTTGTTCCAGGCTGTTACCTGTTCAAGGTTGAATATCTATATGCAGATATAGATGTATTTAATGATTCAGGAAAGAACCAGCCTGGGGGAGTGGGGGGAAAAAACTGTGAAATCTTGAAGAAAATGCTTCACTCTTTTCTGTCTCAGTAAATCCGATTTTACCTGAACAGAAGCACAGGGACAAGGGAGGTCTGTCCCCTTCCTCTCTGGTCGTTGCAAGACTGGACATCATGGTACTCCGTCATCTGAGACGCGAGCTCTACGTCAAAACCACCAATGCCACCATGAGAAGAACTTCACTGAGTACTTTTTAAACTGCTTTCTTGGCGGGGATGAGTAGTGAGCCCTCACTTCACAGAACCTTAGGAGGGTAAAGGTGCTAAAGACTCGTTGCTTTTTGCCACAACTGCATTAGTATCACGACAAAGCAGCAGCGTGTCTCCAACGGGCAGCGTTGCTAAGGCAGAAGACAGAGCACAACCTGGGATACCAAAACACGGCCTGATCCAGTGTTTCGTGGAGTCTCTCTTGGCTGCTCGATGAAATACCTCCTTTGTTTGCTCCTAGCAGAGCTATTTATATCTCACACTGAACTGAAAGGCAAGCTTCCAAAGGTTTGCATTTTAGGGTTAGTTTGGGCAAGTGCCCAAACCTCTGGATGCTAAACTCTCCAAACCACCAGGGTTTGCAGAATTAGGCTAGAAATCACACACAAATGGGCTTTCTCCAAAATCATTTTTGCACTCCATTTGTAACTGAACCACTCTCTTGACATGTTTTTATATTTCCCATCAAGATTCAACCAGGATATGAAAACATCGAATACTGAGCAAGAAAAAAGAAAAAAGTAAACACTGCCAAACTTGGTTGGAAATACAGCGCAAGAAATGACATTTCCTCACACTGTGGTGAAGGGAATCTGTCCTTCACTTGGGATTACAGTGTTGGATCTGGAGGTGAGGTATCAAAAATAGATTTAATTTTAATTAAAAAGATTATGGAAGTATTAATAGAGGGTTGGCATCCTCCTGGAAAGAAGAGAAAGGGGAACCAAGCCAAAAGAAATGTCAAGGACATTTTGTTCTGGGGACTTTTGCTCTCTTGAAGCCCAGAGGTGTTCTGAGGTCCCCACGGGACAAAGCACGTCCTGCCTCTACCGGCGAGGACTTGGCCAACGTGTCCAAGAGGCCTGAGCACACATTTCCAGCTTATTTTGGGGCCTGAAGACCTGATGCTCCACTTGGACCAATCCATCTTCATCGCTGGAGCAGAGAGAGTGATTTTGCCAGCAGGGACCAGGTCGTCTATTGCTCAGCTGTGCGACGCTGTTGAATCCGGTGCCATGGGCCACGTGTGCCAAGTGACCATCAAGCCAACTTGCTAGGCACAGCCTAGCAGCCCAGCTTTGTGGCAGGCACGTTCCCAGACACTCTGGCTTGTGTGGATTAGGCAGGAATGTGATGAAGACAAGGCAGCGTTGGGTTCTTCACCACACAGAGCCCTTGCGGGAACCCCCTCCCTGGAACCTGCGACCTGCCGTGCACCTCCCAAACAGGGCCAGACCACTCGAGGTGTGTTTTGAATATTTTTACCTTCTATACAGAAAGCTTTGGGAGGGTGGCAGTATTTAGTATTTAGGAGGTAGTTTTGGAGAGAAAGGAGGATATTGTCTTTTTACCATCCCGACGCCTGTGCGGACATAAAATAAGGCAAGCAGCCTTCCTTAAAGCAAAAATCCTTAAAAACCAAAAATCTGATGTTAAAATATTATTCAAGCTCTATAATTCTGAAATGTCTATCTTTTTGAAAAAGAACCTACAAACTACATTCTGAAAGCAAACGTTCACATTAATTAGTAAAACTTCTTGAAAATTATTATAACTTTTTCTTCTACCTTTTTTTTTTCAAATTGGAATATTAATTGAAACAAACCCTTGCCTGTGAACAGTTCTCTTTTGAATGAATCAGCATTTTCACCGAGTAAAGGTTTCATTAAATATTCCTCAGTCTTCCTTACCCTGAAACACGATAAACACCTACCATACAGCAACCTTAGATGCTGATCCATCTGTACATCCAGAGATGTCCTTTCAGCCAGTGATTTGCCCAGAACGCAGCTGGAAACCAGTTGTTGGGGTTTTTTTTCTCCCACCACCGTCTTTCACGCTTGTGCTTCATCCCACAAAAGCATCTCCGTTTCTGTCTGTTACGAAGACCTGGATGCAAGAATTATGAGCTGCAAGTCTTAGACAAGATACAGATGTACATGTTAGGCCACAGCATCTGTCCTCCTTATTAAAGATGAAGCCTCGTTTTATATATTTAGGCTGGATTTAGTTAACATTTCAAGCGAAAGACAAAATGCCTCATGTCTACTTGAATAATAGATGCAACAAAAGCAATATCCAGTAATACAGAATTATGTTACTTTTTAATCAAACTCCCTATTGCTTTCTTCTTTTAAATTACAGATGATCTGTGCTATCCTAATATGTCACTTGGAAATGCAACAATTCTGCAGGAGCGCGTATTAAAAAAAAAACAAAACCAAAAACTAAGAAACATCCTGTAATATTCATGCAGTAATGCTGTGTCTTTTTAAAGTTTCACTGATTGTGTATTTTAAAGCATTTTTTTTCCCAATGCCCTTGCTACCTAATTTGTAAAACAAATCCACAGTCTCAAACAAATCTGAAGGTGGACATATGTGTCCTTGTCTAGGTACTAATGTCCACTATTCCCAGGTATTACAGTGGTTTATCAGCTTGCTCCTTTAAAGAATTTGACAGGAGGTTTTTTTGCCTTTGGCAATCCAGTTGCAGTCTCATTCTACATCTGTTTTGATTGTCAACCTAATTCTGAGAGCAGTCAAAAACCTAGTCAGATCTCTCATGAATATCTTGGCAGGTTATGGCTTATTTAGGCTACAAGTAGCTCTCCTGGAACAGCATCCAAAATATACTACAGATTGACTCGTGCAGATATAAATGCCCTCAGTGTTTACAATACCTTCCTGCAAAACAATTAGTAAAATGCCTCATTGAGCAAAGATGCAAATAGTCTGCAGCACCTTTGGCCCGCGTGAAGTTTTTACCCTGGCCGTCGCGGAGCCTCGCTGCCTGCATCCCTGCCTGCATCCCTGCCTGCCGTCCATCTGTCCGCCTGTCCGTCCGTCCCGCGGCCGCAGCTGCGCGTGGGCTGAGCTCTCCTCCAGCTGCAGCCGCAGCAGCAAGGTGAAACGCGGGAGCTCTTCGGGGAAAGGAGAGCAAATTAAAGCTCACTGCAGGAAAGTTGTGCCCCTGGCACTCCGCTCATGCAACAGCTGCAGATACAACAACGATCATCTGACATTCTGACATATACGTTGAGCAAAGCAGCGAGCGAGCCAATGCCGACACAATATCGCGCAGGGCTCCAAGTCCCAGCCTTGAGCAAAACAGGTGTATGACATCCTGTTGCTAGTCTTCAGAGGTTACGGGTATGAGGAGAGACATCTGAGAGAGGAGCAGATGAAAATAACAAAGAAGGTTAAGGCTCGGGTTGACAAGCTCATTGATAATATTTTAGATGGAACAGACCTGCACGTTGACTACAAATTGCTCCTAATGTCTCCTGTAGACTGCAGACCACAGTCAAAGTGAAAATGGGCTCATTCATTACTTCGGGCAAGGAAATTTCTGTGAAAAGGAACCACCGTGACCCAGAAGACTCCAGATGTCCTCCGGGGCCGAGGTTGCAAAGCTGTCTTGGTGCCAAAGCAACGGCATTATGTTGTGCAGCCACGGCCTTCATGCTTAGAGGTAAATAAACAGGAGCAATGAAATCCTTTAGCAAATATTTTTGAATTTGGTGGAAAATCCTGTTGCAGCATTTTGCTTTTTAATGTTCTGAGACTAATTGATTATCTAATAGGAGGCAAAGACATTGCCAGGAAAGACATTACTCTCATGCTAGCATCCAGTACATGGCTCTTTGTGAAATCTAACTGGAAA
>NC_088251.1:2330000-2345000 GCF_036013445.1 Caloenas nicobarica
TTTTGCTCCTCTCCAGTGCAGGAGAGGAACCATCAGAACTTCTGTTGCCCACAGCACTGTTGAAAACTGTCGATTTAGGCTGCGCTGAGGTTTGCTCTGTACCTCAATAATTCAAAAGAGTTCCAACGAGCTCCGCGCTGACAGCATTATTGGTGCCCTTCCTAATCTTACAAAACATACTAAACTATAGAGCAGTATTTTGATTAAATTCTTCAACTTTCCGTGATCCTAGACACTGTTTTATGCATGACCTTGAATGCACATAGCCAGAAATTTTCAATTCACAGAGACCTTCTCTTTGCAAAATATGGTAAGCGCATCAGGAGCGGATGTCTAAGTAACAGCATCCAAAATTTAATCAAAGATCGCCTTGGACAACTGCAGAAAGTCAGACTCTCCCTCAGCGATATAACTTGCCAGAATACTCATTGCAGAGGTTGCCAGGTAAGTGACTGAGTGCAGAGCCTGAAATTACTTCTCTGGGCTTTCCTTTGTTCCACAGAGGTGCTAAAGTTTTCAATATTACTGTTTATTACAGATGTCCTCTTAGTCCACAGCAGCTCAGGTCATGCACGGTGGTGCCCAGGGTTGCACTGTCGCCAAGGAGAAAACATCCCCTTAAACGTGCCAAAAAGAGGATGCCAGAGATGCCCAAGTCCCTGGAGCAGAGAGGGAAAAAAAAGAGAAAAGTAAAAGACAAACAAACAAACAAACAAAAAACCCCACAGAGAAAAACCACACACCCCACAGAAAAGCAGTGGCCGCGAAAGTAATGGGGAGCAAGGTGTGGGGGGCTTCTCAGGGAAAGGTTAAGTTAATGGTTGGACTCAATGATCTCGAGGGTCTCTTCCGACCAAAATGATTCTATGAAAAAAAACACAGCAAACACAGACCCCAAGGGAGCTCTACGAGTGGGTTACTCTCATTGGCACGACTGCCAGGTTTCCCATATGAAAAATTAAGGGAGCTAACTCATTTTACCATCGACCATTAACTCATGGCAAGCCCTTTAACTATTAATGCTGGGGTGCCTTAGATGCCGGACTGACCTCTGCTTCACAGCTCCTCCCGGAGCTGCAGCCAGCGCCTCCCCACATCCAGCCAAGTCAGTTTTTCCATCTCTAGGACAATATTGCCTCAAAACACCAAGGGCTGTCTGGAAGGTGTTAGCGAATGCATGGGAATTTGGGTTTCTTTATGAGCTACTCAACGCATAAAATCACTCACGCCCCGCGAGAAGCTAGTTTGCTCATCTGGCACGCAAAAACTCGCGCAAGTTCAGGATTCAAATGCCGTTTTGAACAACGGGCAACAGTTTGCATTGCGAGACCTCAGATATTTTAAAGATTCGCATCTGCTGGCCCCCATTCTCTGCTCCATACCCGATTTTACAGGCACTTTTTTTACGACAGCGGTGCCTTCCAGGAGCTGAGCACCAATGTCCGCAGCAACGCGGCTGCCAAAGCCCAACAGCAAGAAGCAGCACGTAACATCCAAGCACACAAACATTTCAGCAACAACCATCATGAGAAGCAACCTGGAGCAGCAGAGATGGGGAGCACAAAACTCTACTTTTCAGGTCTTCCCTGCGCAGCTATTGAGGAAACACTGGATATTTCACCTAGAAACCACTTCTTTATTAGTATTCTACCCTAAACGGGCATTGAAGCAACTTGATGCTAAGAAAGGATGGACTTAACAGAGCATTCATTTTTTTTGTTATTATTATTTTTTTTCTTTTTCCTCAGCACCTAGGCTGTTTCAAATTAAAGAGAATCCGGCTTCAGGAGGCAGTGCTATTTTAATCATTCCAATGTGTCCAGTACGGGAGATGAACTCAAAAGGTGAATATTAAAAGTAGTTGTGGAATTCAGTCATTTCACGAATGAACACATAATAGCCAAAGGCAAAACCGGAAGGCAACTTCACTTCCAATCAGTGTTTTCATTTTATTGAAACCAGATTGGAATTCCTGGAAAGAAGCCTACATATCACATCTTTAATACTAATTTTCATATACTCCAGTAAAACTGTCAGGGTGAATCAGTTGTTGAAGAAAGCTTCCTGTATAATTTACAGATGTACCTCCCTGTAGCCTGCGATTTCGTCCTGAATCAGAAACGTGGTTTTGATCACACTCACAGATTTCCTCTCACCTGTACGGGTTTTTGTTGGCTCTAAATTGATTATTAAAATGGGACGTTTTATGGCAAAGCTGGTGATAAAAGTAAGCCAGCTGCTGTATATTCAGCAAAGCTTTGCTTTATGTACCAACATACATACGCACCTATATCTATCAGAGGAGATGCATGCCTGTACACAGATATACTCCCACAAATTCATCTTTTTAGAATGAAATAACATCCAGAAACCAAACCGCTCCATCTATTTGTTGCAAACATCTCCATTTTCCAAAAAAACCCCATCAAAGAATCAATAAGCAGCAGAGGATTTCCCAAGGCAGATAAACACACCGCTTGGGTGATGCCCGTAAGAGCCTTTTCTCCTAAGCCCCGCGACAAACCCCGCACGTTATTTGTTTGAAGCGGGGTCCGGCGAGGCTGCGTGGCCACCGGCCACTGCGACACCTCCGAAGCTGCCCGGTTCGGCACTGATAGCCGCTCTTTTTGTTTCCCCGTGAGCTGCCGGGCTGCCAGGGCTGCCTGCCAAATCCCTTCCCTGCAAACATGTCAAAGCAAGAAGGGCGAGCGCACCCGCCAGCCCCCCGTGTCTGAATCCCCCCAGTGCCGCTGTAGAAATCCCAGAATCATTCCCATGCTCTGGAAGGAGGGAGGGGGTCAGCAGCGGGATGCAGGGGTTATTTTGCAGGGGTGTCGTAGCGGTACGGCCGCGCTGCTTGGCTTTAGGTAATGTCAGCGCTTGCATTAAAGCTCCGTTAGTCTGGGGTTTATAACTCATCTGTAAAAATTTGCTCAGGCTGCAGGAACTTGGCAAACAAGGAGCGCGTTGTAGGGTTGTGGGTTGTATTTTTTTTTTTTTTCTTTCAGCCACTCTGCCCATTTGTTAAAAAAAACATTGTTTGGCTGCTTTTTAAGCATCTTTTGACACGTGTATAAAATGTTTATTAGTTTTAGACATTTCTGTGCTTGTAAAACTCAAAATTATCTTCATTATAAAAAAATGAAATTTAAGGAAGCTGGAGGGCATCTCTGGAGACTTCGATTCAAATCCTGACGAGGCCACAAGTATAAATAAGAGCTTACTTGTCTCAGACTAGTCTCCGTTCACGTGCCTCACAAAACCAGGGCTCTGCGCTGGCGCGGGGGAAAGTTCTTCCCTGCGAGCCCTGGGACGAGCCGGGCAGCACCGGGCGAGCTGGCAGAGCCACGGGTTGGCCATCTCAGCCCCCTTCACGCTTGGCAAAAGAGCTCCTTGTCTCCCCGACATGTTGTAGCATCACAGCATCCAGCCAAAGGTGAAAGAAAATCTGAGGAGAACATTGAAATCCGGTACTAAACACCGCATGCTGTCATTTGAGCATCTAATTGTGGGGGAGGGAGGAAAGTGCAGGAAAATAGCTGAGGAACCAGCTTTTAAACAGCCAAGTACCACATGCAACATGTTCCTTCAGCTGAAACCTTATTTCAGCTTTTTTGATGTGAGAATGTATTGCTCTCTCACACCGTGAGTGCAGCATTTATGTCCTGGCTGGAACCAGCTCCCAGCACCTTAATCCAGCCCAACGGTCCCGTTCCTGCCTAACCCTCCACGACCCTATCCCAAAATAAGCCAGAATTTAACCTGAGACTGCTGTTCACACTGCATCTGGAAGGTGGAGCAGGAGGGCACGCTATGTAGATCCCCACATGTCGTGCTTAAGACAGCAGCAAAAAAAGCAAAGCAATTCTCCTGTGCTTGGCAATGATCAGTAAGACTCTGCAACATGCATATGCCAACTTCTCTCTGCATTTTAAGTTCTGTCTGTACCATCTAGTTCATTGGGCTATGTTTTATTTTTTTTTTTCCCAAATATAGGAAGATTATCTTCTTTTCAATTAAAAAAAAAAGTGCTTTAAAAATGTATCAGTACAAGGCAGGGTAGCAAAGTGGGTTAATGCACAAGCATTTCACCTCCCAAGGCTCGGTTTCAAAGTTGGGTTGGCGGCTGCTTGTCACATCTCAGACTCGCTGCTCCCTGGCACGAACGGTGATTTCTGTTTGTGGGCAGCCCGCTGCTGGGATAAAATAACAGGTCATTGCAGGTCAAGACTGCAGCACAATGTAAGAAACAAGCTTAGAAATTACATAAACTCCACATGTCGAAATCAGACTCAGCCATTTCTCTAGTTAGCAGACACATACAGCAGAATCTATATATTAAAAGTATATGGAAGACAAGTAGCAGTTTTGTTTGTTTGTTTGTTTTGACATACTGATGGAGTTGTGATTTTGCAAACACATATTGAAGTCTATCAATAATCAGCAAAGCATGTAAACAGACCCTGAGCTTCAAGGCAACGCTTAAGCACATAGCTGAACAAAACATATTGTTTAAAAATCTATGAACTTTTCATTGTTCGTGTTACAAAATTAACTTTGCGCTCCTTACCACCCACAAAAGCTGATCGTTGAATTAATGGCTTGCATTTCATCTAGACAGAAGAAAATAATTCAGTCCTGCAGTAAATTCAAAAGCAGTGTTTCCTACAGTGTTTGCACTAAGCAAGCCAGTAATACTCCATATCTTAATCTCTCCTTCCTCTTCTTTTATGTAAAATCCATCAAGATAAACATATGGAAATACTGAACCTCTGGCAACGTGTTTTCTAAGTTTGTTCCCTCTTCATTTGTCTCAGTGCCTTACATCTGAAGCCATTTAGAAGGCATCATCTGAGCACATAGAAAAGTAAAGTGATGCCTTTTAAGCTGGTGGGTGCCAAAGTGGCACCTACATCTGGAGTTGTGGGCTATGTAAGAAACTCACCCTTCATGTGCTCCAAGCCAATAACAACAATATTCCACGTCTCCTTCTGGAGCTCTTCCCTCCAGTACGTGACAGACATGTCCCAGTAGGTATCCAGCACTCCCCGTGGAGTGGAAAAAAAGGAAGATGTTGTTTGTTCCTGCTGTGCCAGATGAAAGCCAAGAATTTCTAAGCATCCCCAAGACTATTATCATGGCTCCCTTTCATTGCCTGCCTGTGCCTCCTCCCAAATCCAGCCTCACATATGCACTGGAATACTCAGATCCCATTTGATCCCAAGGGATTGCTTCCACTGGCTCTTCCAGGCATTGTTCTAGGGTTACTCCTTGAAAAGTCCAAACCAAATCCTAATTTTCCTACTCGTACTTCTAATTAAAATATCTTCATATCTAGGCTGCATCAACCACGCACAGCTGCCTTCTGCATTATAGTCACCGCTCTGAACAGCTTTTCCTCAGGCTCTTCAGTCCCAAAAGAGTGGAGATTTGGCATTTCTAGCACCTCTTTTTCCAGTGTTGCAGCAACACCAACTCTGAGCAGCTCTCAGTGGGGGGATGGAAATTAGAATAAAGGCATTTATAGCACACGAGCAAAAGTGCCATGAAAACCTAATGCTTCAAAAGGCACAGATCTAGAAATAAGCCTTAAACAAGAAAACTGGTACATGCAAACGTATGTCTATTTAATGCACCTTAAAGTATTTTGCTACCCAAACAACTCATTGCAATGAGATCTCTCCCTGCTTCCTCTCTTTTCATACTCTCCCCTAAACACCCGTTGCAGATGCTGCCACTGAGAGAGTGCTGGGCTGGATGGACTCCCCTTCTCACCTCTTTCCTCTTTGATTTCACTGAACTATATTACCGAACAACAACAACGAAAAAAAGTGTCATATAATTACATTTCAAAATAGGAAGATTTTTATCTCTTTCCCTGAAATTTGCACAAAGCAATATGAAACTTTTTTATATGTATGGTACCGAACAATCAGGGACCAGCCCATGGTCCCCTGGGGAAGACAGGGATATCCCCATTCGTGATCCAAGCGCATTCGGTGCAGCACAGCCCTAAAAACCTTCTGAAGTAACTCTTCCATGCTGAGAGGATCAAAGAAGAAAGCAAGAATATTTCTGTTTAATAACATGGAGAATACAAAAACCACAGATGTGTCAGAAGTTTAGCACAGGCCTCTAACACACAGCACTCACAAAAGTTCTTCCTGCAGCATTTTGGTTTCACCAAATCACAAAAAAAGATTCTTCAGTACCTGAGTGTGGTGGCAAAGTCCCCGGCAGAGTCTCAGACCTGTTAGTTGCTTCATTTTGTCCAGGCCTCTTGTATTTGGTATTCTCTTGAAATATGTCTTGGTGACATTGCTATCCTTGGGGACATTCCAAGTTAGACTTATGAACCTGCAAATAAGATGATCTACATCAAGTCAAGACCTGAATTATTGCCACAGAGGTGACCAACTCCAAGCACCAGATTTGATCAGGAAGGTGGTAACGACTTAGGTGTGGCATCTGCATTTGGACTGATCAGTATGGCATGAAGCTCGGAGTGCCTAAAGGAAACAAGAAAGCTTTCTTGTCTCCCTTCCTCACCCAGATTATCAGAGGCCGCCCCAGCCCCTCTGCCACCTGGGGCATGCAGAGCCCATTGCAATCACAGCACAGGACATTATTTCTCATTACTGGTTGAGGTGATTCTTGTTGCATTTTAACCATGGAGAGATACGTGCTCCGGCAGTGGTAGCAGAGAGGGATATTTTTCCACACAGCTCTTGAAGCTGGAAGGGAGCATGGATGCAGGAGCAACACAACGTTTGTCATTTTGATGCCAACATTAAGTTTCTTAAATTGACTAAAACATTAGTCTAGCGGGTCATTCTGGAAATGACTCACCTCTTCCACAATCTGTAGACATGTAAGTTGAAGTCCCACCGGGGAAAAGCAGATAGAAAGACAGAGTTAGTTCAACTACCCCTGTAGCTCATACCAGTCCAATAAGGAGAGACAACTACAGAGAAGGACAAGAACAGAGAAGGTGAAAGGAAAAAAAAAAAAAAGCACAATGACAGATTCACTCTGATGGGAGTGACCAGGGAACCCAAACCTGAGACAGACCCAGAAGCACCTTGAGGAACAGGAGTCTAAGATTTCATTTGAGCATCAAAGTTCATAATGGCTAGAAGGATGGATCCTGGCAGTCATTTTTTGATAGTGCCTGATCATAAAGCAAAAATAAGACTTTGGATCCCAAGGTACAAACCTTAGATGTTCACTGATCAAACTGAAGACTCCACTTTCCTGGCAGAGAAGCAGAGCAGCAGACCCGTAACCTCCACTATAATTTTATCATCATGGAATCCTACATTCCATCAGACAGGGCGTCCTGTTGAAATAAAGTAGCTGTTATTTTCTCAGAGGCTCTGAAAGCAGAACCAAAAGCCTCTTCAGCATGGAAGAGAGAAATGGGGAAGGAGGACAGGAATGACTTTTTTTTGAGGGGGCGGGGGGGAAGAAAAAGGCAAGAAAAGCAAACAGGAATTTCTTAGTTAACTCCTTATTCCAACTTCAGAGTCAAGCCCACTCACCTGCATGTTGGGAATGGAGAAGCAAACAACTCCCATTCCTTCTGCTTGCTTGGGAGACAAAGATGACACCGGTCACAAAGCGCACGTCCGTGTGGCATCGCTGCCAGCAGCGTGCAGTATGGCAGCGGATGTTCATCCCAAGCTTGTTTCAAGAAGAGATGATGCCATGATTCCATGATTTTATGATTGATTGTCCATCAGGTAAAGAGAGCTGGAGGACATGAGGTGCCTTCCACGGGAGTGATCTGGGGAGGTCTTCCCAAGAGGCAGAGACCCAGCAGGATTTGGGACACACATGAGCCCAGCAGCATGTGCCCCGAGCTGGTCCTGCTTGCAGGGTGGGTGACAGGGGTGCTCAGGGTGCCAGCCTTGGCCCCGAGCCTGTGTTTTTGGAGACCAAAAAGCTTTGGCAACCAGCGATGCCCACAAGATCCCCATCACACAGGACGGGGAAACAAGGACACACTACAACGCTGCCACCTTCGCTGTGTCCTTCACTGCAACTCCCAAACCTCAGGAGCTTCAAATTGCAACCATTTTTCCTCCCCTAATTTTGGTTTCCAGTGCCTAAAAGAAGCGAGCCTGGGGCTGGCAGCAAGCGTGGTGCCTTTTGGAGTGGGATGAGGAACACCTTTGTCCTGGCCCTGGAGGGCAGCCAGAGCACAGGCTTCTGGATGGAAAGACACACGCCTTGGAAAGGCAAAATTTTCTCTTATTTTCCCCCTTTTGCTTAGTGTCTAATACCACATCTCGGGTCAGCCAGTGCAGACAATTAAAATGAAAATCCCACAAACACTGTGAATAGTTGCAGAAGGCCAGAGAAGAAGAAGAAAAAAAAAAAAAAAAAAAAAATCGCAAGGCCTATTTTCCAAAAATAAAATCTCTCAGAAAACATACCAAAACAGCCAGCACTCAGCACTGTGAATAAAATTATCAGACTCAATAAATATTTTATGCTTCCATTCTAATTGCCAAAAAAAGAGTTAATTTCTGAAGCAAAGTTTTTTTTCATCTTTATTTTTGAACCCTTAACATAATGACTGAATGCCTAATACGAAATCGATAAATTTTTAAAAGGATTCTTTGAAAAAAATTCAAAGCTGAACTTCAGCAGAAGACCACAGGGAAGTCTATAATCTTTAGTCGGACGCCTGGCACACCAGCGCTCCGGCCGGTGCCAGCATTGCATTCTGACAGAACAAGTGTTGCATGAGATGTGAAGGATGACTCCGGTCTGCCGAAAAACCCTGGAGCAGGTGTTCCTCATCCTCATTTGCAATGGAGCATGGCCCCTGGCTCAGTGAGCTGGAGCAAATGCGCTGGCAGGACCCATCATGTACCTGCGTGCTGAGATGCACTAATGATAATGGATGCAGGCCTATTAACCACCCCATTTGTAATGGCACACGAGGCTGATTGCTCGGGGAGTGAGTCAGCGGCTTTCCAAGAGGGAGCGGGGAATGCCGGGAACCCGTGATCCTTTGTGCATCCCTTCTGCTCTGCCGGGTGTACGACTCTGTTAGTCTTTATTTAATAATACAAATGAATACACGATTTGCTACATGATTATACATGAAGATAAGGTGCATTTGGGCAGCGCAACGTCAGCCTTGTTGTAGAATCATAGAAGGGTTTGGGTTGAAGGGCCCTCCCCAGCTCCCCAGTGCCCCCCCTGCCATGAGCAGGGACATCTGCACCAGCTCAGGTTGCTCAGAGCCCCGTCCGGCCTGGCCTGGGATGTCTCCAGGGATGGTTCATCCACCACCTCTCTGGCCAACCCGGGCCAGGCTCTCACCACCCTCAGGGCCAACAATTCCTTCCTCGTGTCCAGCCTGAATCTCCCCTCTTCTAGTCTAAAACCATCACCCCTTGTCCCATCACAACAGGCCCTGCTCAAAAGTCTGTCCCCATCTTTCTTATGGGCCCCTTTTAAGTCCGGAAAGGCCACAATATGGTCTCCCCGGAGCTTCTCTTCTCCAGCTGATCACCTCAACTCTCAGCCTGTCCTCCCAGCAGAGCTGTTCCAACCCTTGGATCATCTTTGTGGCTCCTCTGGCCCCTCTGCATTTTTCTCAGCGGGGGCAGGAGGTCCCCGGCTGGGCCTCATGTAAGAACCACCAGCTCCAGGGCAAAAGTCAAGGGTCCGACAAGCACACGTAAGCTTCGGGGTTTACAGAAAGCTTCTGCTTATCTTCGAGTGAATTTTTCAGCGCACCTAGGGAAAAATGTGCTACTTGGCATCCACCCTTCATTGCCTCACTTTCCTTTGGAAAGAAAATCCTCCAAGAGTAACCTTTAAAAACAGACACCTGGGCTGCATCGCTGTGTTGTTCTTAAGTAACTCCTTGCTGCTCCATTTTATATAAATGACTCTCGCTGAAAGCCTGTTCCCCCAGCTTGTGGAGTAACAAGTCAATTCAGAAAGGACACACTCATAAAAAGCAATCATTAATAAATGGATCATGTTACTCGTTTGCACTCGATTCCACGGCCAGCTTAGTTAAATAGTCACTTTTGGGCCAGAATATTGCAATCAGCAAAGTACACTGTAATTATTATTGCAAACTTAACTACTGGATTTGCCAGGTTCTTGGCAAAACCGAGTAAGCTGCTTACACTGTCCGCTTCGCAGCACCTCTGTTTTGATTTCTTTGCAAAACGTGTGAGAGGGCTCTTTTGTTACAGTTTGCAAAACAGGCGATTTAGTTGCCAATTTAGTCTAACAGGCAAACGTCTCCAATTATTTTGCTTAATAAAGTGCTGCTTTCTGTGTACAACAGGCAATACACGAAAATAGATAAGAAAGATTGTCTATTACCTGAAGTTGTAACAACCACTTTGTATATGTGAAGTTCCCATTACAATATTTCATATTTGAAGCTTTGTAAGCAGAAAAAAAGACAATTTGTGCACATAAATTCATAGATAACTTCATCAAAATTTTCTGGCATATTCTGGTGGCTTTACACCCCTCCAATAAAGCAAATAACTGTAAATATGGCTTTAAAGTCGATTTAGTTAATTAGTCGAGCATTTTTTTATCTAAAAGTACAGACTGGATCCAACATTTCTATTTTTCTCTGCTTTTACCTTGGCAGCCAAAGTATTGAGTTTGAACAATAGTTTAAGAAAAAAAAAATATATATATATAAACAAAAGAGGCTTATACACATCACACGTCCACAGTCTTCCTGTGGTCAGGTAAAGGCCACAACTAAATGTCTGTACAGATATACGCAACAGCAATCATATTATTAGAAATTGTGTCTGCTAATCCACGATATATTCTGTCTACGAAGGTACAGTTCACAAAGGCCGAATGTGAGAAGAATGAAGAACGGAGACTTGGCCATTAAACACAACATCCCAATATTAGCAATTAACCATATAATATTTTACTGTTCTGATTTTACCCTTGCTCAACTCGTTGCTTTAAAGATCAGACTTGGCAACCCAATCGCCCACCCCCATATACACACAAACCACTTTGCTGGCAGTCACATTGCAGCCATCAAAGGGGCTGGAATTTCTCTATATGTATTGTACAGTATATTTCAAAGGAATTTTTCTGCCATGCACAGTATATCAATACTCAATGTGGGAGTAATTTAACTTCTTAATTTATTGCAGCAGTAACAGCATTTTCAAACTGGTCATAAAATATTCTTGTACTCTCCTAATCTGGGTTTTCAATGTTCTATAATGGGAATTCTATGAATAATATTGGGAAGTGAGAGATATTTTATATGGTATCTCTAAGGGAACAGTGTTATTGCGTAAAAGTTAGGTGACATGGGAGAGACTGATAGAGGTGGTGTTTAAAAAAAATCTACCCTTCAGGATTTGTCACATGAATAATAATGATTTAGTGACGTTTTTCCTTCCTAAAAATCAAATCTACTGTAAGACATGATTACGAAAAAGTATGTTCTAATTATGGATGGTTCCAAACTATATAGAGCAAACACAGCCAGCATCAGCTATCTAATGGCCATCGCAAACTATCCAACTACCCTCTCTTGTCCAGTTCTGAAGATATTGTTTTTTGTGTGTTGCTATTATTAAGGCCCCAGTGAGATCAAGGCCCTGCTATAGGACATAGAATCATAAACAGCAGCTACAGGCATCTCTGGGAAGGATTTGCATTCGCCACCCACCACCTGGAGAGAGGGGAGGAGAGGGGAGCGCTGGTGTCCCCCTCGCAGGCCGGGCTGGGGGTGGCTTTGCCCTGGACCCCAGAGGAGGGTCTGCAGCGAGCCAGGTGCCAAATCCCTCACCTCTCATCCCATCTTGCTTCGTAGCAAGCAAGATGTTGTCTAAACGCGGGACGGAAAAATCACGTGTCTTTCACAGGAGGTCTGTGCGGATGCTCAGTGGTGCTGGTACAGCAGCCAGGGCTGCAGCACTTCCAGCAGCACTAGCTTGGCTTCCCTGGAGATGATTTTTTGAATTTCCTTTCAAGAATATTTGTCCTCTGGTATTCCCTACAGGTCAACAACAGCCTGCCTATCACCTTTTTTGATTGGCACACAATTTTGTCTCGGCCGCAAAGAGAACCTTGTCCCCTCCTCTCAATCGATGCTCGGCCCTGAGCTTTCTTGCTTTGCAGCAGCATCGCAGGCAGCGATCCTGATCCAGAGCCTCCTCACCCCACGGGTACCCACTGCCAAGGGCTCCAGCCATGGAGCAGCGACCTGGGCTCCACCATCCTGCACACCCCAACCCCAGTTTTGCTCCAAAGGTTTCGTTCGCTTCCTTTTCTGGAGCAGCAGGTTTCACGTTATTGTGCTTTCTGTGTTTTAGCACTCCTGGTGAAATTTATTGTTGTAAAGCGCCCTGAGCACACTGGCAGGGAAAGACAATTACCCAGCATTTCCAGTCTCGGAAAAGTGTAATTGTGATATATATGTGTGCTACCTTCCAACAGTCCTACAGCCTGAGTCTCATCTTTCCAATTCGACACCGTTATCTTGATGCACCCTGTCCAGAGCACCCTGCAGATGTGGGCTGTGTCCAGGCTTCTGCACTTTGAAATAACTTTACACATTCAGACACAAGTTAGAGACTTGGGTTTCAGGCACAACGTGCAATGGATTAACAATTGCCATCAGTATTTCAGCTCATTACAGTATAATTACATTCACATAATTTAAATAAGAACTTACCCGGAACCTTGACATCGATGCACAATTAGAAGATGCTGAGAACTTTTTGATGAAACTGTTTTCCAGGGGAGCAGCCGCTCGTTGAACCCAAAGCATTTCACAGAGCATCGAAAGCGCAACAATGCGTTGAACCAGCCCCTGCCCCGTTTCCCTGTGTCACGGCTTTTGGACGGTCACACAAAATGACCCAAACCCAGCAAGTTCAGGCTGTCAGGGCAGAGAAACCACCCCAGGGCTGAGAAGCAGCTCAGGCACAGCGCTTGCAAACCAGAACAAGGGGACTACGTGCCTGGGCCCAGTCGGTTGAAGCAGATTTTTCTAGTCAGCCCTTCAGCAGCATTTCTGGTATGTACTACAAGCTCCAAAACCAGGAATAAACCAGCAGCTTCTCCCCAGCTCACCCCAATGGTGAAGGAAGCAACTCAAGGGGCACCAAGCCCAGGGAATGACCATTTCCAGGACAGACGGCCACACCACATCTGTTTCTACGGTCTAAAAAGATCAATGCTTAAAATCCTGTCCCAATACACACCCTTTTTTCCTCTTGTGTTTTTATTTACTGCCACTTGGTCATTTACGCAGAAATAAGGCACACAGAATTAAACATGATCGCATAAGGGATCGGTCGGATCAAAGGTCCCGGAGCCAACACTGAGGGAAGGCAAGAGCCAGAGCGCAGAGTGATTTTCGCTACAGCTGTGCTCTCAGATCCCAGAGATTTGAGCAGCAAACAGTCCTGCCCTGATAACTTTTGGCCCACGCTCCCAGCTTTTTGTCCCCGCATTGTCCCCTGTCCCCGTTCCCCACACAAAAGCCAGCCCACACCCTTGACCCTCTTTGTGACCTCTTTCCATACACAGGTGGAAGGACTGCAGGTGTATATATTCTATATACTCTCTATATAAAAGTGCATGATAGGTTTCTATACCAACATCACAGCGCTTTTTTATCATTCCTAGTATTTCTTCGTATCATTTGTCTTTTTTTTCGTTTTGACACTGCTACTGAACACCGAATGCACATGAGTGCATGTGTACAAATGCCCAAGACCAGGCACGACTATCCCTAAGCTGATATCTCCACTCCCTATAATCATTAATTATTTTACACAAGAAACACCAAGCAGCTGGAAGCCTGGGAAGAATTGGTTATGAGCTGACTTGAGAAGGATACAAGATGGATGCAAAGGACAGGTGGCAGAAATTCCCCATATTTTCACCATCACAGAGTTTCACATCAATTCAGGATTTTTTTTTTTTGCAAGACCGAAAGCACGCCTGCTGCTTGGTCTGAGACATGAAGGATCTCGTGTCTGCTTTTATGTGTGTTAGCCCAGCTGTATTCCCCACTCTGCGCAGCACAGCTGGGCTTTACTTACCTCTAAGGCTGACCAAAGGCAGCAGGATTTCCAGTTTCATATACATGTGCACACCCACAGACATGTACACACACATATGGACATTTTTCCCCTTCCCCCAAAAAAAGTTTGAAGGCAAAAAGAAGCCTCCGGATTTACCAGCAGCGCAGGTTAATTGACATTTTTTCAGTGTCACTGGTTATGCCTTCTGGTACAGACAAGGCTGAGAGGAATAATAATTTCCTTGCCTGGCTACCCATTTTCAGAGCTGCTGGTCAATGGCAAAACATCTGGAGCTCAGTGAGAGCTCCCTTCAAAAATTAAGAAAACTCTGGGTTTCTAAGAGTTTCATCAAACCTGAGATGTCTCAAACAACGTTTCAAGCTCAAATAAATTACATTTGGGGGGCGGGGAGGAAAAGAAATCGCTTTTTCAAGACAAAAACAGTTTCCTGGAAAATGGCCAAGCATTGCATTTGCCAAATTTGAAGTTATGCTCAAGGGAGAGTGGAGTACCTTTGGCACATCTGCTGAAACTAGAGGAACCGTGTCTCTGGCTATGGTGAAGGAGGAGGAATGTAGCGACTTAAGCCTGCTTTCTGGGGTCAGGAAGCACACAGAAGTGATGAAAAACAGCCCAAAGCAAGAGGAGAGCGATTTAGTTTCTCTTCCATGAGGCCGCCTCAGCGGCACAAGGGAGAAGGGAAAAGAAAAGAGGAGAAAGCTAGAAAGAAAAATGAATGAACAAAAGCGGAGGGTGGCCTGGTTTGTTAGGGTTTGGGGGGGTTTTTTGGTTTTGTTTTGTTTTTTTTTTCCCTTTCCCATCTGCAGTGGCTTTTGTAGAGATATCAGAATCAAGAAGAGAGAAATCGGATCAAAAAGACTGAGCAGATTCGCTTGTAGCAGCAAATACTGTTGGCACCTCTCCTTAGGTAGAC